>NC_051079.1:65082792-65330292 GCF_004664715.2 Peromyscus leucopus | reverse complement strand
AGCTGGGAGCCTCCAGTGAGAGAGAACATGTGATGTTTGTCTTTCTGGGTCTGACTTTCCTCACTCAATATGATCTTTTCTAGTTCCATCCATTTATTTGCAAAGCTCACAATTTCATTTTTCTTTACAGATAGTAACAAATGATAGGGCTTTTATCCAGTGTGTGTGTGTGTGTGTGTGTGGTGTGTGTGTGTGTGTGTGTGTGTGTGTGTGTACACCACACTTTATCCATTTACCGGTTGGAAGACAATTAGGTTCTTTCTGTTTCCTGGCTCTTGTAAACAGAGCGGCAATGAACATAACTGAGCAAGCATCTGGAGTAGGATGGTGAGTCCTTTGGGCATATGTGAAGGAGTGGTATAGCTGGGTCATATGGTAGATTTATGTGTATTCGATAGTAGATACACCAGTGTGCAATCTCACTGACAGGAAGTGCGAGTTTTCTTTTCCTAGCATCCCCTCCAGCATATAGAATATAGTATTCTTTCAAAGGAGATTAATAAAAGTCCTGTCATTTGGTATATGAAACTACATTACTTAAAACAGCACGTGTGTTATTTGGCCCAGTTGTATGTTGCAAGGGAATAAATTACCTCACCTCTAAAGCTTTTTCTCCCTTCAGATTTTTGTTGACAGGGAAAATTTCATATGCTCTTAGTGAACAGAAGCTTTCTTATTTTATCAGTAAACCTTGACTCTGTAAAGATTTTGAGTATTTTTTAAAACTAGAAATCCATTTTTAGTTTATACTTTTGTATAAGACATTGCAGTTGGAATTCAGAAGTTACCTAATGCTAGAGCATACATATGAAGCAGCAGGGCAGCTAACTGGTTTATATAGATCCTGTTGAGATATTAGTTGCTTGTTTTTCTTTCGGTTTTAGGGTGATGATTAAAGTAAGTAGTTGTAGCAGTGCTAGCAATTTGAATGCTTATTCTATGGAGAAAATCTTGCCTTTAAATATCTTGTTTATTTAATCAAATTAGTTAATTTGTTATAGTTCTGGAGATAGAACCCAGGTCTGTGGACATGGGCGCTCCACTGATCTACATCCTGTCCTAGGAAATTTAAAGGGCTCGCTCTACTTTTGTCAGCTGATAACATCAATTTGTGGTTTCAACTGAAAAGTCTTTTTGGCAGCGATAAACTTGTAACATCAAATGACTTCAGTTTGTATTTTGTCACAAGGGTAAAGGGCAGCACAGTTTAAGTTTTTTTGTTTTAGTAGAAATGCACTATCATTATAGTGGTGTGAATGATTAATTGCTTATAAAGCTATACAGTTGAAAAGGTAAGGTAAGACAAGCTGAGTGCTCAGTGGGTTCATACATCGCTGTACCTCCTTTTCTCTTTTCTTCCCTTCTTGTCTTTTTGCCTTTCTGTCCCTGTCTCTGTCTCTCCTTGCTTGCTTGCTTGCTTCCTTCCTTCCTTTCGACAGGATCTCATATATATATATATATATATATATATATATATATATATATATATGTAATTTTACAATACCATTCAGTTCTACATATCAGCCATGGGTTCCCCTGTTCTCCCCCCTCCCACCCCTTCCCCTTCCCCCCAGCCTACCCTCCATTCCCACCTCCTCCAGGACAAGTCCTCTCCCGAGGACTGCGATCAACCTGGTAGACTCAGTCCAGGGAGGTCCAGTCCCTTCCTCCCAGACTGAGCCAAGTTCGACAGGATCTTATTGTATAGCCTAAACTGGCCTGGAACTCACTGTAGTCTAATAAATTCAGAGGGCTGGGATTACAGATGTGTGCTACCACATTTCATCCACATATTTGTTTATTGGGGGTTGTATTCTTGTACTATTCCATACACACTTAAGTTGGTTATTTTTCCACCACTTAGTTTATCCTTTCAACAGTCTATTTTTGTCATCTAAAGAGTGTTCTTCAAGCCCATTTTTTTCCTCTTTGAAAGAACTTTCCAGATCTCTCTTGAAGCCTTGTTTGAGTAACTCTCAAATCTGATTTATTGAAGCCACTATTATCTCTTTTAAGAAAAACTTTTAAAAAATACTTATTTTATTTAACTTTATGTGTATGTGTGTGCCTGAGTGTAAGTTTTTGTATCATGTGTGTGCCTGGCCCCTGAAGAGGCCAAAAGAGACATCAGAGCCTCTGGAAGTGGAGTTACGGATGGTTCTGAGCTGTTATGTGAGTACTGAGAACTGAATCTGCAAGAGCAGTAAGCACTTTTAACTGCTGAGCCATCTCTCCAGCCCCATCACTTCTGGATAGCTTAAGTAATTGATTTGCTAGAGGCAGCAAGAGATGTAACTCAAATTATCAGCTTTGTTGCTTGAAGAAGTCTTCTCAGGGACCTCCACTTAAGTATTGCCTGTCTTGACTTAGGTCTCAGAGAAAACTTTGAAGATGAATCAGAATGAAGCAAAGTTGGGGTTTATTGAGAAAAGAACAGTATACTCCCAAGGGGTGGATTAGGATTCTCAGTGTTTTCGTGAAATGTTGAGTGTGTGTGTGAGTGTGTGATTTTGAAATTACATATTTCAAAGGATACAGTGTGTAAGTGTTTTAGTGCTGAGCATTGTGGTACTTGCCTTAATTACAGCATTTGGGAGGCGTAGACTGTAAAATAAAATCTCTTTGAGTTTGAGGTCAGCCTGATCTACATAGCAAGTTCCAGGCCAGCCAAGGCTATATAGTCTTTTTTTTTCTTTTCCCCCCCCTAAGCAGTTTATGGTGTACTTTGTACAAGTTTATAAAAAGGAAGGGTTAGTTCTGGTACGATTTAAAACAAACAAACAAACAAACAAAAGCTAAGAGAGGGGATGGAGAAATGATTCAGTGGTTAAGAATACTGATTACTGTTCCAGAGGACGTGGGTTCAATGCCCAGACCCACATGGTGGCTCAGAACTATCTGTAACTCCAGTTCCAGGGGATCTAACATCCTCTTCTGTCTTCTGTAGGCACTGCATACATGTAGTACATAGACATACATGAATACTCACATAAAATAAATCTAAAAAAAGATGAATTTTTAAAAAAAAATTTTCTTTATTTAACTATACATAGGTCATCAGGTTGTTAAGACATATTTTATGATTGTAAGCATGATTTGTCATGTATATGAGATTTTCTTAGGAAAAAAATAGCCTTACAGATGAGAAAGAATTTATTTTTAACTTGAAGATTTTATTTTTGTGTATGTTTATGTCTGTGCTTGTATATGTCACATGTATATGGGTGCCCAAGGAGGCCAGGAGAGAAGGTGTTGGATCCCCTGAGCCAAGCCACATGGGTGCTGGAAACTCAACTTGGGTCCTCTGGAAGAGTGGTGCTTTTAGTTGATGAGTGATCTCTCCAGCTTAAGAAAGCCTTAACCTTGGTTTGTCAGCTTTTTTAACACTCTAGTTTGAGATCTGTCTTGGGAAGGGAATATTGTTTCTACAGAAGCAGTCTTCCCAGTCATTTTTTTTAGTTGTGTTGAAATTTTTGACTCTAAGCCATCAAGAAATGCAAGCTAGATTGGCAGAGTTAGTGTTGATGTGAGAGTGAGTGGAACAATGTAGAGGAAGAAGCTCCCCTCTCTTGTTGCTGTGAGAGAAGCAATTTAAGGAAGGAAAGAAGGATTTATTTGGGCTCCAAGTTTGAGAAGGTACAATCCATCATGGTGGGGAAGACATGATGGCTGGAGCATAGGGCTCCTCCTGTCTTGGAAGATGAGGAAGCAGAGAGCCCCAATAGAAAGTTGGATAGAGCTATAACCCTCAGAGGCTCATTCTCAGTGATCCATCTTGCCAACACTGCCAGCTGGGAACAAACTGTTCAAATGCATGAGCCTGTGAGGGACATTCTCATTCAAACCATAACACCATGTTTACCTCCAACTATCCTGCTTCAATCCATATATTAGACACTAAATATAAATTCAGAATTATTCTTGAGTATTGAAGATACTTAATACATACCCCTATTTAGGTACTCGCAGTGTAGTAGAAGAGTGTCTTAAGTCACCAAAGACAACTGTAATAAGAGAAAACATTTGATTGATGACTTGCTTATTTATGGTTTCAGAGGTTTAGTCCATAAGCATCATTTCAGGAAGTGTGGCTGCATGCAGGCAGGTGCTGGAGCAGTATCTGAGAGGTATGTCCTGATCCATAGGCAGAGAGGGACTCTGGGTTTGGCATGGACTTTTGAAACCTCAAAGCGCACCACCAGCAGCACACTTCCTCAAACAAAGGCCATACTTCCTAATCCTTCTAATCCTTGGGACTCCTAGATATCTACCTACCTCTGCCTCCTAGGTGCCAGGATTAAAGGCATGTTCATACCCAGTCATTTTTAGTTATATTTATTTGTTTATTATACTTTATTATTTTTGAGATTATAATTACAATATTTCTCCTTTCCCCTTCTCTTCAAACCCCTCCTTGCTTTCTTTCAAATTCATGACTTCTTTTTCTATTTTTATTTCATGCATATATGTATACATATATATTTCTAAATAATAACCTCAGTCTATATAGTGTTATTTTTATTTATGTTTTCAGCTGTCTTATATAGTCCATGCTCTTGAGTTTCTCTACCTGCTGAATAATGGGATTATAGAAGTGTGCTAGATAACTATAATTTTCATGTATTTGACATTTGTTTGAATTATAAACCTAACATTAGAATGACATAATTACTTCTTTATACATTTTCAGGTATTTTGTGTGTGTGTGTGTGTGTGTGTGTGTGTGTGTGTGTGTGTGTGTGTGTGTGTAATTGCATGCATATGCCATGGCATTAGAGATTAGAAGACTGTCTGTGGGAGTTGGTTCTCTGTCTACTGTGTGGATCTGGGTTTTGAACTCAGGTCATTAGGCTTTATGGTAAGAGACTTTACCCATTGATCCATCTCTCTGGCCCCTTTCCTTTATTTTAAAGGGAAGATAAAAACTAAGAAAGTATATAGGTTCCTGTAGGTTCACCTAGCACATTCTCCAGTGTTTGTTGTCATTATTCATTTTTTAAAGTTCAAGCATAGGGTCATATCACTTTTTTGGGTCTGAAGATCCTTTTGGACTTCTTGTTTTCATTTTGAAAGAATAGTTTTGTTGGAATTAGAGTTTTCTAATTAGACGATATTCTACCCCCGCACTTGGAAAGTATGGGTCTACTCCTTCTGGCTTCTGTTTCAAAGAAGAAGTCAAGATGATATAAGGTTCCTTTGCATTTGCTGGGTTACTTTAGCTGATGTGAGTATTTTTCTTTTGCAGCTGAAGTTTTCCTGGTCCCGCCTGGCTCCTGCGGTCCCATGGTCCTGCAGCCACTCAGACCCAAATGAACACACAGAGGCTTATGTTAATTACAAACTGTATGACCTAATGGCTCAGGCTTCTCGCTAGCTAACTCTTACATCTTAAATTAACCCATTTCTATAAATCTATACTTTGTCATGTGGCTCATGGCTTACTAGTATCTTTACGTCTTGCTTCTCATGGCGGTTGTGGTAGCTGGCAACATCTCCTGCTCTGTCTTTCTCCTTCTTCTCCCTAGCTAGAATGTCCCACCTAACCTTATTCTGCCTCACCGTTAGCCAAACAGCTTTATTTATCAACCAGAGTAGCACATATTCACAGCATACAGAATGACATCACCCATCATTCTTTTGTCCTTTACTTACCTATGATATGAATATGTGGATCACTGTGCATGTATCTTACTTTTTTTAAAAAATCAAATTTAGAGTATATGTGAATTGTTACTTTTCCTTCTTCTTCTTTTTTTTTTTTTGAGACGGGGTTCTCTGTGTAGCTTTGGAGCCTGTCGTGGAACTCACTCTGTAGTCCAGGCTGGCCTCGAACTTACAGAGATCCACCTGCCTCTACCTCCTGAGTGCTGGGATTAAAGGCGTGCACTGTCACCGCCTGGCTTTTTTGTTTGTTTTTTTGAGACAGAATGTTATGTGGCTTAGTTTGGCCTTGAACTTGCTTTGTAGCTGAGAAAGACATTGAACTGAGTCTGCCTCTACCTTCCAAGTACTGGGATTACAGATGAGTGCTACCACTGGCTTTTGGGATATTTTTTTTTTTCCAATTTTTTTCTTGTGTCTTACTCTGTTTTGAAGATTACTATTAAATATATAATGGTATTTGTTATTTTGTCCATTCTGTAAATCTTCAAAGTGCTATTTTTCTTTTTTCTTCTTTTTAAATAAGTTTTTGAAAGTGTGTGTGTGTGTGTATGTGTGTGTGTGTGTTGTGCTAAGAATTGAGATCAGGGTTTTGTTTTGTGCATGCTAGGTAAGCTCTCTTTATCACTGAGATTACACACCCAGCCCCTTCCTTAAGTGTTTTGAACATATTTAAAATAGTTCCTTTGAAGTCTTTGCTAAGTCAGACATCTGAGAATTTTTCCCAGTGACTACTTTTTTTCTCCTGTGTATGAGTCACAGTTTCCTGTTTCTTTTGGAAGTCTTATTTTTTTTTTTTGTTGAAATTGGACATCTTAGACAAAATACTGTTCCAGTTTTGGATTTTGATCTTTGTCCTTTTGAAGATGTTACACTTTGTTTAGATAACAGATCTGTGAAATGTCTTCACTCCAGTGTATATCTAGCTACTAGTTACTCTGCTCAATATTATTTCTTCTTCTTCTTCTTCTTCTTCTTCTTCTTCTTCTTCTTCTTCTTCTTCTTCTTCTTCTTCTTCTTCTTCTTCTAAGTTTAAGCTTTTTAGTGGTTGCTTTTGTCATTTCTGATTTTGCTTACTGATCTATAACCTGTGACTAGACAGTGGTTGTACATAAAGATCTGAGGCTAATAAAACTTCATTTTCTCCTAGTAGAGAATATCTCTTAGAGTAGATGTGGGAATACATTTTAAAGCTGAAGCCTTTTCAAAATATATCCACCACTTTTATTTTCTAAAATGCTTTGACAGTATAGCTCAGTATCTTCTGTTTTAGTTACCTTTCTGTTGTAGTGATAAAATACCATGACCAAAAGCAACTTAAGAAGAAAGGATTTTTAATTTTAGCTTATGGTTCTAGAGGGATAAAGTTTAATCTTGGTGGAGAAGGCAGGGCGTGTTAACAGAAGCACAAAACTAGTTGATCACATTTGTATCTATAAAAAAACAAGAAGCAAAGGGGTTGGGGTGGGTACTGGTGGGGGTTGGGGAGAGAGAAACAGGAATTGGGACAAGGCTATAAACCTTCAAAGACCACCCCCATTGCATACTTCTGCTAGCAGGATTCCATTTCCTAAAGTTACATAAACTCTAAACCCCACTACTAACTGGGGATCCAGGGAAAGGAGGGTTGTTTCTCACACAAACTACCATATCAACCAAGAATATGCTCGATACATGTACAACCATATCTTTATACTACTAGAGCCCTTGGGTACTCTGTTGCCTGGTAAGATTGTCATTTGCTCCTGTAATGCCTGGATATAGTGTGTTCTATTATTACACATTGTAGTCAATGCTTGTTCCACATTGACAGAATCTACTCAGCTTGCAGATAGCCACAGACAAGAATGTTAACTCCTGTTGTCAACAAAAATTGAGAAGTTTTCAAGCACCAACACTTTTTGTATGCTTTTGTTGGATTTCCAGAGAACTGAAATGGTTATTGTTTTGCTTTCTTTATAGTAATATTTTTTTTGGTAACCCTAAAACTTGCCTATAGGCAGAAAGCCTGTGTAAGACAGAGATCAGATGTTGTCCTCTGTTACTGTCCACCTGAGCTCCCAAGACCTACTTGTCCCATACTCCCTCTTCCCTCTAGGGCAGTGGTTCTCAACCTTCCTAATGCTATGACTCTTTAATATAGTTCCTCATGTGGTGACCCCAACCATGAAATTATTTCATTGCTACTCCATAATTGTAATTTTGCTGCTGTTATGAATCGTAAGGTAAATATCTGATATTGAGGATATCTGATATACAACCCCAAAGGGGTCAAAACCCACAGGTAGAGAACCGCTGCTCTAGGATTACAGGTGAACAATTGCTATGCCTTGTTTTTACATAGATACTAGGGATCTGAACTCAGGTTCTCATGTTTGTGCAGCAAGCACTCCCCCACCCCAACCTGGCCTTTTTTTATTTCTTTGCTTTGTTTTTGAGATATCTTATGTAGCCTAAGATGGCCTGGAGTTCATAGTATTCCTTCCTCAGTCTCTTAAGTGCTGGGATTACATACTTGAGCCACCATACTTGTCCCTATCAATACTTTTTTTTTTTTTTTTGGTTTTTCGAGACAGGGTTTCTCTGTGTAGCTTTGCACCTTTCCTGAGACTCACTTGGTAGCCCAGGCTGGCCTCGAACTCACAGAGATCCGCCTGCCTCTGCCTCCCGAGTGCTGGGATTAAAGGCGTGCGCCACCACCGCCCGGCCTATCAATACTTTTAAATCTTCGTATACTCGTAAACTTCATACTTCCACTTATAGATAATTGTTCCCCTAATATTTTAGTAAAAATTCCCTTGCTTTAAAAGAAATTTTAGTGTGCAACTAAATGTCTACACATAATGTGTCATTTTGCATGGTTTTGAGCTTTATATACTTTGGACACCTTTTTTCTTGAGTTCTCTTACCATTGTTTCTAAAATTTACTCATATTAATATAGTTGCTCTTAATTTGTTTCCACTTGATATACTTCTTTTAAGTTTTTTAGTACTACATTTATTTATTGTGGCTCTGTGTGTGTATATGTGTGTGTGTGCTTGTATGCTTGCAAGTGTTTGCAAGTACATGCATACATTTCATAGTGCTGATGCAGGAGTCTAAGGACAACTTTGGGAAGTCAGTTTTCTACTACATGAGTCCTGGGGATTGAACTCATGTTGTCAGGCTTTGAAGCAAAAAGAGTGCTCTTATCTTTTGAGCCATTTTGCTAGCCCAGTGCTTCTTCAGTGTAATGTACCATAATTTATGTTTTTTAACAAAACGATTGTGACCAGGTGGTGGTGGTGCATGCCTTTAATCCCAACACTCGGCAGGCAGAGGCAGATGAATCTCTGTGAGTTCGAGGCCAGCCTGGTCTACAGATCGAGTTCCAGGACAGCTGGGTCTACACAGAGAAACCCTGTCTGAAAAAACAACAACCCCCCCCCCCCAAAAAAAAAAAAAAAACCCAAACAAACAAAAGAAACCAAACCAAACTAAAACAAATGTGTTGTCAACGTAGCTTGTGCATGGGTTTCTCTTTTCCAGGCTAATCTCAAATTCCCTGTATAGCTGATGATGACCTTGAACTTTTTAATTTTTCCTTCTTCCACTTAGTGTTGGGATCAGAGGTCCTCCTGGTTTGTGTGGTGTTGGGGATTTGTGTGTGCTAGACAAATGACACACATTCTTACTAACAGAGTACATCCACAACTCATGTGTACAGATTTCTCTAGGGAGTGCTTTCCAAGTTTCAGGCTGCCATCAGTTGTGAAATCAGTTTACTGAGTCATGATCAGCATTAGTTTTATTTTATATACACACACATTAGGAATAAGTAAAGATTTATTTTATGTGTATGTGTGATTTGCCTGCATATGTCTGTCCATCCTGTGTTTGCAGTGCCTGAGGAGGTCAAAAGAGAGGGTCAGATTCCCCGGAGCTAGAGTTAGAGATGGTTAGGGTCCTCTGCAAGAGGAGCAAGTGTTGTTAACTATTAAGCCATATTTCCAGTCCCAAGAAGAAATACACCTTGAGTGTATTAAATGTTAGGGTGGGTTTTTATTACAAGGACTTGTTTTAGGGGTTGGCATTAGTCATTGGTGCTGTGCACTTAGGTAGGTTTCCTGTTCAAATGCCTTATGTGGGTAGAATACAGTGGGTTTTGAGGAAGTCTTTGCATTGTCCCTATCATAAGTACACAGATATGAGGGCTATTATTTTAAGGTTTTGCACAAGTAATTACATTTCTGACAATTCAAACTGCCATACTGCATACCCCTTCCTTTGTGTGTTATATATGTGTCTATGGAGGCTAGAGAACAACCTTCATTGTTATTCAGGTTCTGTCCACCTTTCTGTTTGTTTCACTGTAGGTTTCCTACTGGTCAGGAACTCACCAAGTAGGGTAGACTGGCTGGCCAGTGAACCACCAGGATCTTTTCGGTTTTGCCTACCAATGGGGCATTATAAGCACATGTCATCAACATGGCAGGCTTTTTTTTTTTTTTTTTTTTTTTAATGAAAGTATGTGGGTTCTAGGGATTGAACTCAGGTCTGTGTTTGCAAGGCAAGTACTTTACCAACTGGGCCATTTTCAGATAGGGTCTCACAGAGCCCAGGCTGACCTCAAATTCTGAACTTGTAATTTCTCCTGCTTCCACCTCCCAAGTACAGGGATTACAGCATGTGTTACCACGTACTACATTTCCCTCGTTATAGATATCCTTACTTAAAAACATTGCTTATTTCAAATTAGCTTTGTTTGTTCTTAGTAGATAGGACAGACGTATTCTGGTTTGTCTTACCACATGGGAAGAAAATGACTAGCAACAAGGAGTTGCTAACATTTTAGTTTTAGTTGATACTAAAATCATGCATAGCAGTGCTGGAGATAAGTTGATTCAGTAGTTAACATCATTTACTCTTACTCATTACTGCGTTCCACTCCTAGCATCCACATTGAGTGGCCCTCTTTCTTTTAAGAGGACTGCAAACATGGCGTGCACATAAACTTACACAGATGAATACACATATATACACATAAACAGCACATCTTGAAACAAACAAACAGACCACCTGAATAGTTTGCTCACTTTGCTCAGCAAGGTTGACAGAAGGAGAGACTTTCAGGATCCCCCCCCCCCCCCCCGCCCCTCTGTGTGCGTGTGCGTGTGCGTGTGCGTGTGTGTGTGTGTGTGTGTGTGTGTGTGTGTGTGTGCGTGTGTGTGTGTATGACTTAGGTATGTATGCTATGTTGCACAGATAGAGGTCAGAGGACAGCTTTTGGGAGTTGATTCTTTCCATCTGTGGTTCCAGGGATGAAACTCAGGTCATTGGGCATGCTTGACAAGTTTTTGTTTTTTTGTTTTTTTTTTTTTTAACCCATTGAGCCAAGCTTTCAACATTTCATTCTCAGATTCAGTTTTGTCTGTCCTACAGGTTTGGCTGCTTATCATCTCAAAGCATTGGGTCAGCATTATTCTGTTAGTAAGTGAGTGAGTGAGTGAGTGAGTGAGTGAGTGAGTGAGTGAGTGAGTCTGTCTGTCTATCTATCTAGTGTCTGCATTCACATATGTTTTCATGTATGTATGTGAGTGCACACTTGCCACAGTGTGCATATGGTCAGAGGACAACTTGCAGCAGTTGGTTTTCTTTCAAATATGGGTCCTGGGAGTTGAACTCAGGTTTTTGGGCTTGTTTGTAAGTGCCTTTACCCACTGAGATAGATGGCTGACCTCTGGTACTTGTATTTCTTCAGAAACTTGACAGGCAGCAACAGATCCAAAATTTAAAAAGGATAATACAGAGCAAAATTAAGAGTATCTGATAGTCCCAGTTTTCAAAATTATTTGGTTTCAAAAAATCCAGGCTTCAAAGCAACCAGTTAAACAAATGATCAAGGAAACTGGGGTGAGACTGGTAAACATGGCTTATTCCCTTGTCATTTATAATTGGGTCTCAGCTTCCCCACAGAAGTTTGTTGAAGTAGAGCATGCAGTATCAGTAATATCATAGACTTCTTGTTTAGCCAGTTAATAATCATGAAATATTCTATTGTTCAGAACCACTCTAGCAAGTGAATTTAATGGGTACTTCTATGCAATATTACCCTTGGTAGTGCAGTTTGAAGGATTTCTGAAGTAGCAAATGGGGTCCTTACCAAGTCTTCCTTAGTAGCTAGCTACATTATACTATGGTACCGAAAATTCTGGAATCTCATGTTCTACCAGGTAACTCATTTTGACCCATTGATGTACATGATTGTCCCCAGTGACTGGATATATATACTATTCCCCGACAACAAAGTGAAGTATCCTGTGAAAGAACACGGCAGTCAATTGTGCACGCCTTTAATTCTAGCATTCAGGAGGTAGAGGGAGGTGGATCTCTGAGAGTTTGAGACCATTTTGGTCTACATGGTCAGTTCCAAGCCAGCCAAGATTACATAGAGAGACCCTGTCTCAAAGGGGGTGGGGGTGGGAAGTTGAGGTAGTAAATAGAAATTTTATTTATGTTTATATTTAAGATATATTTTTAGTGTATACACAGTGTGTGTGTGTGTGTGTGTGTGTGTGTGTGTGTGTGTGTGTGTGTGTGTGTGTGGTGGTGGTGGTGGTGGCATGCACATGCCATGGTATGTGTGTGGAGGTCAGAGACACATTATAGGAGTCAGTTCTCTCCTTCTAGCATGTGAGTCTGGGAATAGAACCCAGGTTGTCAGGCTTTGCTTGCTGCAAGTGCATTTTTTAGCCAAGCCATCTCTCTTGTCCTAACACTTTTAAATTGAATTATTTATTAACTTGGTGTGAGTGTGGTGTGTGTGTGTGTGTGTGTGTGTGTGTGTGTGTGTGTGTGTGTGTGCGCGCATATGGAGATCAGAGGACAAGGAGTTCTATCTACTGTATGGATCCCGGGGATCAAACTCAGGTTGTCAGCAGCAGGTGCCTTTATCTGCTGAACCATCTTACCAGCCCCAGCTTCACATGTTAAAATCATTTTCTACTTTCACCTATTTGATTATCCCTACCAAGAAAAATCTACTTTTTGGGCAGGGGAAAGCCCATGAGACCTCTACCCTATACTAAGAACTACAGGCAACTAAGGAACACTGAGAGCAGGAGAAATAGTCTTCCCCAGGGATGAGCACACCAGTTGGTTATTCAATACCAAATGGACAGCCCTGAAAACATGCATAAAAGTAAAAGTAACACTATACAGACTGAGCAGGTTGTATTTATGTATTTAGGAACACACACACACACACACACACACACACACACACACACAGAACAGTTGATGAACAAAGAGGCCACTGATTTGAATGAGAACAAGGAGGGAAATATGGGAAGGTCTGGAGGGAGGAAAGGGAAGGGGGAAATGCTATAATTCTATTATAAACTCAAATATAATTTAAAAATGATAATTTGTTTTTTGGCATGATTAAACTTTATGTATTATATCTTTTCTGTTGTGTTTAGAGAACTTTATTTTAATTCCATTATAAAGAATTTTTTCATAGCTTGGATTTCTGGTGACTTTTTTAGCCCCAACTCTGTGATTAATTAGAAGAAAATTATATCCTAGAGCAGTGGTTCTCAGTCTGTGGGTTGCAACCCCTGGAGGGTTGAATGACCCTTTCACAGGGGTCACCTAAGACCATTGGAAAACACAGATGTTTACATTCCACTTCATAACAGTAGCAAAATTACAGGTATGAAGTAACAGTGAAGATAATTTTATAGTTGGGAGTCACCACAGAATGAGGAACCTGTGCTAAAGGGTTGCAGCATTAGGAAGGTTGACCACTGTTTTAGGGGGAAGCTTCATAGAATTTATTGATGAAAAATGACCCAAATGATAGAGTGTCATGTCCAGAAAAAAAAGCACTACCCTTTCAGAAGACTTATGTTAGAGCTTTGAGAGATATTTATTGTATATGATACAAAATTTAACAGGTACAGAACTGCATATAATATCTTCTATTCCTTCCCCCTCTCTTTCCTCTCAAGGTAGATGGTGACTACTTTTGTTAATAAGGATTATTATAGAGATTATGTGTCCCGTAGACAAAACCATAAATACCATTGCTTGTACTTAGATAGTATAATTATTTCTTCTGTTCATTTAAGGTTTGTGTGTGTTATATGGACGTATTCGTGCTGGCATGTGCATGTGTGCACATGTGTATGGAAGCCAGAGGTTGATGTCAGTTGTCTTTCTGGATCAATCACTGTTCACCTTGTTTTTTTGAGACAGGGTCTCTCTCAACCTAGAGCTCATGGATTTTGCCAGGCTGGTTGGCCAGTGAACTCAATCTGCCTGTTTCCTACTACCCTCAAGCACTGGGGTATAAATGTGTGCAGTCCAAACTTAGGTCCTCATGTGTGTACAGCAGGTACTTTGCCAACTGAGCCACCTCTCAGCCTCCTCATTTAATTTTTGTTCATGAGAGTTGTCTCGTGTCATTTTATATAAAGAACCTTTCCTTCTCAGTGCCCACATTGTTTGGAAATACCTCGTTGAGCTCACTGGCTCTGTTTATGGTTAATGCCAGTCCTTTGTGATTGATTTGGGAAATATTACAGTGATTTTAACCATAGTATTGTTGACATTTTTAGGCAGCTGTAATGAACTCTTATTTATTACTAAGTTTAAGGATCTTGAAATGCAAGCTAATTGATTGATATATAATATTGAAAATAATATTGTTAGTTTCTTACAAAGAAAGTTCAGATTCATTTGTGCTACCCATAATAACATATTCTCAGAAGAAATAAGAGTCTTGGTCATTTTAACTAAGTAGTTAGTCGATTTTTTGGATTTTAGCTTTTTATTGAACATATCGCAGAAGAGTTTAGTCAAAAGTCCATAGCTGAACTGGAGAGATGGCTCATTGGTTAAGTGTAGCAAGTCTTTATCTGTCCTGCTAGCCAGCTCCCAAATCACAACGTGGAGACTTATTATCTTATCAATTTATGAAAGCTCAGCTGATAGTTTAGGCTTGTTTTTAGCCAGCTCTTATAACTTAAATTAACCCATTTCTATTAATCTATGTGCTGCCCTGAGGCTTGTTTACCTCATCTACATACTTACTGTCCATCCTGCTTTTCTGCTTCCTCCATGTTTACTCTCATCTCCAACCTTCTTCCCAGTGTTCTTTCTGCACCCCCCAATCCTGCCTATCCATTGACCATTCAGCTTTTTATTAAACCAGTCAGAGTGACACATCTTCACAGTGTGCAAAAAGATTACTCCACAACAGTTAAGAGCACTTGTTCTTGCAGAGGATGTGGGTTTGGTTCCCAGCACCCAAATTGGGCAACTATAACTAATAACCCCAGTTATAAACTTTTTCTGGCCCCCAGGAACACCTGTATACATACATGTGGTGCACAAACATACATTCAGGCACAGGCACAGGCACATGCACATAAAATAAAATAAGTAAATCTTAAAAAGAAACAACAGCAGCAAAAACAAATTAAAGCCCATGTCATTACCAATGTCTCTGGGTTCTTTTTTCTTTCTTTCCTTCTTTTTAAAAGTTTGTTTTTATTTGTGTGTGTGTGTGTGTGTGTGTGTGTGTGTGTGTGTGTGTGTGTATAAAAGAGAGAGAGAGACAGAGAGAGACAGACAGACACAGACACAGACACAAGGACAGACAGAGACATAAAGATAGAGACAGAGAGACAGAGACACAGAGAGAATAGGAATATGAGAATGTATACCACATGTATGTATGTGCCTGAAGAGGCCAGAGAAAGGCATTGGGTCCTCTACAGCCGGAGCTACAGGCCGTTGTGAGCTGCCCAATATGAGTGCTGGGAACTGAATGAACTCAGGTCCCTGGAAGAGCATCAAGTGTTCTTAACCACTGAGCCTTCTCTCCTCAGCTGCCACCCACTCTCATGATTCTTGTTTCTGGCTTTCTCTTGTTCTGAAGGCAGCAGTGGACAGGGTTCCTGGAGCGTGACATCAGCTGCATGAGAAGGTCCAGCAGCCCCTATGTTGCACATGAGACTCCTGGTGCTGACATTGGCTGAGACTTTGCAAATAAGTCAGACCAAAAGGTTCAAAATTTATACCAACTGCTTTAATGGGAGCATTGATCTTCCCTGTACAGGTCACCTCATCTTACAGGGTGAGAGCAGAGTAGATGCAGACAAACACGGAGATAGGCCAGGGTGGACAGTGGGGATGGTGCTGAGGAGACTGCTGTTGCTGGGTGATGTGCTAGTTAGTTAATCTCTAGATGGAATGAGGCCCTCATCCAATGCAGCTTTGCTTCTTTAGAAGACTGTACACCTTGGCGACATTGAAGAAAGAGGCAATAAAATATTTTCAGTCTGATGCTACATTGTAATACTTTGAAAAGATCTAGTGCTTCCTTCTTTCAAAACAAGACTTTGCTGTGTTTGCTTTATTATTGACATTACTTTTATTTTAGTATTAGATATTTCAATTTAAAGAAAAAATCTTTATTCTAGAGTGTATGAATGGATTCTCAACAGAAGAATCAGTTGAGATATTCTCTCTCTTTTTCTCTCAGCAAAGTCTGGCTGGCATTGATCTTGTTGTATATCAAGGATAATCTTGAATTTTTGTGTCTCCTCCTACACTTCCTGAGTGTTAGAATTACACACATACTTAACCATGCCTTGTTTGTGTAGTGCTTGGAATTGAACCCTGGGCTTTTGCAAACACCAATCCCACCAACTCCTGCCTAAGTTTTTTCTAAGTGTATTTATTTATTTGAGGGTAGGGGTATACACATGTGCTCAGTGTATATGTAGTGGCCAAAGAACAACTTACAGGTGTCTTTTCCATCCTATGAATCCCAGGGACTGAACCCAGGCCATAAGGCTAGGTGGCAAGTGCCTTTGCCTTTATATTACCCATTGAGCCATCTTGCCAGCCTCAACTCTCGCTTCTTTTATTTTTATCAGAAAATTTTGGCTTATTATTTTTTTATTCCAGGGGTATTTTATATAGACATACAAATATTTTATGTTGTTAGCATACTTTATTTGTGACACTCTGTTTATTAGTTTAGCCTATACTCTGTTGGCTTTCAGCAGTGTTACATTTCTTTTAGAACTGTTAAATATTCATGCTTATTTTCATTTAGTTAAAAAATTAGTTGTAATACATATTTGTTTATGGAATAGGCTATACAAGAGTGTCTCAAATTAGTAAATGCTCTCTCTAGTAGGAATATTTTAGTCTTCCTGAGTTTGTTAAGGAAACAAACTATCACAATGTCCATTTTATTAGCGAACAGGGCTATGCAAAGCAAAATAGGTACATAAAAATGCTTCTAATGTTTAGAGCAATAAAAGGCTTTTTCTTGTATTTTCTGTTTTTTTTTTTTTGTCATAAAATGAACTGATACTTGGTAGATGAAAGTAATGGAGAAGCTGTATTATACCTTACTAGCATACCATCATGATTAACGTTTGCACTTGTGGCCTATGGGGACATGGGGACATCATGGTCCTTGCCTTCTGTATTCTATGTACAAGTGAGGGAGTGGCTTGCCTTGCTCCTTCTTAGCATCCTCTAGAAAACCATCGATGAACTTTTCGATGGAAAAAGTACAGACTTGTGGTTAAAGGTTGTATTCTGCTCACGATTAATCAGAGCTGTGTCCTTCATGGTGGTGGTGAGGACATTGGGGGCTCAATCTAGCATATAAGGTGTAAAACGTATAGAGAGTTTTTTTAAAACCTGAACCTAGTCAGAGAATTTCCTGGGTTCACAAAGTAACTGAACTGTATGTAGTGGCTATTGCTTTTGAAACAAAACATCGGACAGGAGACTCAGTCAGTAGATGGACTGAGAGAACATCAGAATTTGGCCTTTGAGACAGGCTCTCAATGTGTGGTTTAGGCTGATGTCTAACTTTCAGTCCAAATTCAGCCTTGCAAGCGCCATCTTACACGGATATGCTATCATGCCCAGATGGCCTCGTTTCTTAATCCTCCTTTGGGATAGCTTCTGTTCAGGGGAATGCAGACAGGTTTGATGCATATAATTACTTTGGTTCCTCATTTACCAAGAGCATGTAGTTGATTTTTTTTTTTTTTAAAGGAAGCAGTGAGGAGATAGTTCATTCAGAAGACCTGACTTTGATACCCAGGACCTGTGTTAAAAAGTCAGGTGCTGGGGTGGCAAAGATAGGCTTCCCTACAACTCACTGGCCAGCCAGTGTAGTGGAATTGGCCATCTCCAGGCCAGTAAGGGATCCTGTTTCACAAAACAGGCGGATGGCTTTTGAGGAATGACACAGGAGATTTTCATCTGCCCCCACATGCACTGACACACACACATGTGCATAAAAAAACACACCACCAATCCCCTAACAATCCGTGAGAGTTCTCCCTTTTACATCTCCTCTTTCTTTAGGGAATTGAGTATAAAACTATCATTTCAGTTACAGTGATTTCCCAGGCTACTGCTGTGTTTGATGGTACCAGGGCATTAAACATGTTAGACAAGCACTCTACTACTAAGCTACATGCCAGCCCTTTCCCCTATATATGTATATAGTTTTGAAAGATTTATTTCGTATGTGTAGAAGTATTTGCCTGTATAATATATATATATATATATATATATATATAATATATACATACATACATACGTACAGACGTGCATACATGCATACACACACACACACACACACACACACACACACACACACACACACACACACACACCAGATGTCCTGGAACTGGAGTTACAGAAAGGAGCAGCTGTGTAGGTTCTGGGAGCCAAACCAAGATATGCTGTGAGAGCAGCAAGTATTCTTAACCACTGAGCCATCTTTCTGCCCCCTTTGTTTTCATTTTGAGACAGGGTCTTGAAAGTTGTCCAAGTAGGTCTTAACTTGGAGATCCTCATACTTCAGCCTCTCAAGTAGCTGGAATTATGGGCCTGTGCTACCATGTCTAGGTCAGATTACTTCTCCTTGTTTTTTGTTTTTTTCTTTTTTGATATAGGGTCTCATGTATCCCAGGGTGGCCTGAAATTCATTGTGGATGACCTTGAACTCCTAATTTTTCAGCCTCTATAGTGCTGAAATCACAGGCATGTACCATCATGTCTAATTCTAGGTAGTGGTGAAGATTGAACCCCAGTTTCATATATGCGAGGCAAACTCTATCAACTGAACTACACTTCCAGCCCCAGAGTAGTATTTTAAATCATTTTTATCATTTATACTAAAGCCAAGTACACATTAATTATATTAAAGGTTTTCAAAGATTTCTTTCTTGAGTCTTCTAAGTCTTTCTTATTTTGGTGCAGGGCTTCAGGCACCCTAAACAAGCACTGTGTGCTACACTACTTTCCCAACTCTATCTAAAGTTCTAAACTTAACTCTTTGGTTACTTATTGTAATTACAGCAATAGGGGATTAATGTTCTGTTTGTAGTAGATAAGACTGCTAGGATTGTGATGCTATAACATCTTGTGATTCTGACTGCTAGTCAAACAGAGTATGGGTACATAATATCTTAAAGGTCTGCCTAAGTAGTAGCTTTTGCCACTTAGAAAAATAGCATACTGTATAGGTTAAATAATCTTCCATATCTAGTCATTGACTTTATGTGTTTTCATACAGGCTGCTTTCCTGTTGCATCTTTGATATCGTTTCCTAGACTCTGCTCCATGATTTAATTTGGAATTCTGAAATGAAGATGGAGGAGACAGTGGGAAAAGTAGAAGAACTCATTGAGTCTGCAGCCCCACCAAAAACCTCTGAACAAGAGACGGTCAAGGAGGAAGATGGTTCTGTAGAACTGGAATCTCAAGTTCCGAAGGATGGTGTAGCCGACTCTGCAGTTCTTTCTTCAATGCCCTGTTTGTTGATGGAACTGAGAAGGGACTCTTCGGAGTCTCAGTTAGCATCCACCGAGAGTGACAAGCCCACAACTGGCCGAGTCTATGAGAGTGACTCCTCTAATCATTGCATGCTTTCCCCTTCCTCTAGTGGTCACTTGGCTGATTCAGATACATTGTCTTCTGTAGAGGAGAATGAGCCCTCTCAAGCAGAAACAACAGTAGAAGGAGATACTTCAGGAGTGCCTGGTGCCACGGTTGGGCGCAAGTCCAGGAGGTCCCGTTCTGAAAGTGAAACATCTACTATGGCTGCCAAGAAAAACCGGCAATCCAGTGATAAGCAGAATGGCCGAGTCACCAAGGTTAAAGGTCATCGGAGCCAAAAGCACAAGGAAAGGATCAGACTACTGAGGCAGAAAAGGGAGGCTGCTGCAAGAAAGAAGTACAACTTGCTGCAGGACAGTAGTACCAGTGATAGTGACCTGACTTGTGACTCAAGCACGAGCTCATCAGATGATGATGAAGAGGTTTCAGGGAGCAGCAAGACAATCACTGCAGAGATACCAGGTAGAGGATGTTTTTTAAACTGACTGTAAAGCACTTGATGGCTTTTCTCAGCTGTCAGACTCAGTTAGATGAGTGACACTTGAAAAAAATTCAGGAGACCTGCAGCTCTATATAAATTTGAAGACTGCAGTCTATTAACAAGACATGGCCAACTTAAAAAACAAACCTGCTCTGAGTTGCCAGTGCACTTTAGCACATCAGCAAAAACATTAAGTGGTTAATGACAGGGACAAGATTATTTTTTAAGCAATGGAATTCTTACAGGCCTTTCTCTGTAATATACTATCTGAACTTCCATCATTGCCTTTTTAGCACTGCATAGGTTTAATAATCACTGTTCAGCATTATTACTAAGTACAAGTACATTTTCCTCAGGAATAGGCACCTTGCTTTATTATCTAGTCTCTGCACTTGAGCTTATGGTGTCTGGAATAATACACTTTTTTCATGAAAGCTTTCTAATTACTGTTTCTCCTAAAACAATAGTTTTGTGTGTTTTCCCTCAGGTTTAGTGGATGATAAGCTAGTTACCCATATTGCACATTTTTTTATCCTACCTTGTCACTCAAATTGTAAAGAATGTTTTAAAAAAAAACTTTCCCCTTAATCTCCCAAGCTTTAAAAAGTTATTTGGAAATTGGCTTGTTTCAGCTCTCATAGAGAAAAGGGTCTGTAGTTTATTACATTTTTAACATGTCTGCTTTCCCTGAATTGTCACATCTGTTACTGTGTGCTACAGAGGCAGTCTTGAGATTTCATAGAGGAAGAAAGATGATATCTGAATGGTTCTTAAGTGAAGAGTTCTCATTATTAAAGAGAATCATATGACTAGGGATATTTTGTAAAGTAACATGCCTAAGAGGTCATGACAACATTGTTTATTGCTGCATTGAAGAGGGGAAAGTTTTGGTTTTCTGAAGTTTTATAGGTGACTTTTTTCTTTTTAGTTTTCTGTTTTATGCATAGGGTAACATATTGCTGGTGTACAAAAGATATTTCAAGAAATTCATACTGGTTATTTGAATTTATACCTAACCATGTAAACTCAATAGCAAGAATGATTTAAAAAACACTTTATAGGTGTGAACTTCTAACAATAAGTCTCTTTCATATAGCATATTAAATATGAGTTTAAACAGTCTTGAGAAATGCTTTTTACTGTGATAATATCTTGATTGAATTCCTTTAGTAGTTCCTTATATTAAAACTAATGGGAAAAGATTTAAATGAAGTTCATGAAAGAAGCAGACTTTTGGATTGTTCTAAAGCATGTTCTAGGTATATTTCAGTTTTCCATTTAATAATTTTTTAAGGAAGCCTTTAAATACCTGTAAAATTGTTTGTGTATTCTTATATTCTGTTCTAATCTATTAATCAAATTATACTGGATCTCCTGATACAGTACTTAATTCCAGTTATAAACAGATTTTCATATAACCTCAACACTTTGCCTTTTTTTATGGAAAGGGAGAAGTCGGGCAAATAAAAGTCTTTTTTAAAGCTAGAATCCCATTGTAGAGGTGAAATGAGTAATGTCTAATGAATACTCTCCTTCTTTCCTTAATATACAGGCTAGGTGCTGTTTGTTCATTTCTGACTGTCAGAACCTTTTTTAAGATCTCTGAAACATTGGTATTCTTTCTGTTTTTGCCATCTCTTCTGAATTGTATGCCAATCAAACATTGAAGTAAATTAATATTTACTATAGTTTCTATTTTTTTTTATATTACTTAGTAAGTTTTTGGCCTTTGAGAAGAGGTAACAGTTTCTAAGGTAATTGTGGAAAATCAAATGGTAGTTGAAGATGGAGGCCACTGTATGACTGTGATGTGCACTGTTTATATTTTTGGAGGGGAAGGTTGCCCTATTCACACACAGAACAGGTATAAATGGTCTCTTTGGTAATTATGCAAAGCTGAAAACATTGAACTAGTGTTTAAACATGAGGAACTCCAGGTCAACCGTATTGTTATCTTTGAAAAACTGTTTCCTTGTACATTTCTACTGTGACAGACACATATTTTTTTAATTTCCTGAGTCACATTATAACTTTGGGCAAGAAGGGAGGTACACTCAACCTTATAGCAAGAGTAGTCGTTGAAAAGTGCTGTGAACCAACTTGAGTGCAACGACATGGACATTCGGGTGAACCTTCACTGGATGTGCCTAAGAGAATCTTTGGATGCTGAAATTTGAATGGAAAGCAATTGGAACAGTAAAAAGTTTCCTACTATGTTATTTTTTTTTTGTCAAGATATAACCAATTTAGTAATTCAGAAAATGCTTTATTACAAGCTTTTGTTTAGTCACATCTTAAAAATTGAAGGAAGTATCCTGATTGTACTATACGCCAAGTAATTTAACAGTATATTTTCTTTTAATGAATTTAGATAATGGTACACACTAATACAGGCTTACTGATTTAGTTTGATATCTTGGGAAGAGATGTTTATGGTTTTTAAAAAATTAGTTAACTGATAGGCTGCTTAGTATCACATTGTACCATTTTCTTGAAATTTTTAGAAATATGGATGCTTTAAATATCTATTTGGAAGAACATGATGAAGATAATCTGGCAGTGCTTCATTTGGAGGATTTAGAAATTTTATGATAAATTTATAGTATTTTATAGTAAACCAATGTAAAAATGCTATGTGATAGTTACCTTGAATACTTAAGGCCTTTTATCAAATGCCTGGCTTATCTCTAGAGTTTTTGATGTGCTTTATATATATTATCTTTGCAGTTTTATGATTGGAACATTTATGTTTTTTGTTTTCTTTACAGTTTATGAATGGAACATTATTTTTTCATGGGGGGGGCAATTTCTCTGTAAAAACCACTCTAGCTCTGTAAAGTTTGTTGGAAGTGTTTTGATTTTAGTTAAGAATAATGGGCATTAGACTTCAGTTCAGGGAATTAATTTCCTGAGTAAACATCTGCATCATTGTATATATGGGCATCCAGAAAACATTTTTTTTTCTCCTGTAACCCTTCGTTTTCATTAATAGTTAGCATAGAGTGAGCCTTAGGGTAACTTTGTCTCATCTTGGTATTATGACCTACTTCTGTGTGATCTAATAGTCTTATACATGCTTTTTCAGAATGAGATTCCAAAAGGGTACCCATTGTGGCAGGTAAGAGTCAGTTGTCTCAGCTGGTTTACCTTTTTTGGAGTAGGTGAGGATGGTTATTGAGGACAGCTGTCTACAATAACCTGAATTCTTAATTCATGTGAGGCCATCAAACCAGCTCAGCCCTACTGAAGCCAGCATCTCCACACCTAATATCCACTACAGATATTGGTATGCTCAGATGTAGCATGACAAACTTGTCTAGCTAATTTTCTATGATTATTATACTTAACCACGTAATTCTTGTATAGAATTAAACATTCTTAAAAAGTAACAAATTTGGGGTTGAGAGATGGCTCAGTTAAGAGCAAGTACTGCTCTTTCAGAGATTCAATTCCTGTCACCCACATTGGATGACTCACAACACCTATAATGCTAGCTCCAGGGGATCTAATATGCCTCGGGCCTTCATGCACACATGTGCACACACCTACTCACAGATACACACACACACACACACACACACACACACACACACACACACACAAATATCTTTTTTAGAAATAGTAGTAAATTTTTAAGTGACCCATAATTTCACTTTTTAAAAATGACTTTTAAGTTTTCTTATTTTTATTTTTTTATGTGTACAGATGTTTTGCCTGAATGCATGTATGTGGATCATGCGTGTGCTCGTTGCCCATAGAAGTCAGAAGGCTTTTGATTCCCTGGAACTAGAGTTATGGATGGCTATGAGCCACCATGTGGGTGCCTGGAATTGAACTCAGGTCTTCTGCAAGAGCAACATGTGCTTTAACCTCTGAGTCATCTCTCCAGCCCCCCATAATTATACTTTTGTTAAAATTTGAATATGTTGTCTTCTATAATACAAAATTTGTCATGCTGGGTATACTTCTGTGTTCCTTTTTTTTTTTTTATAACATTGCATCTTACACCTTTAACTAATACATTTTCCTCTAGATTATCTGAATTTTGAATAATTTAGTTAACTATAAAAATAACTTTCCTAATGTTTGCCATTTAAGCCATTTTTATATTTTGCTGTTATAAGTTAAGAGTATGAATACTTAAGGTTTCTGACCATATAGTCTAAAACTATGTTTAAAAATACATTATTTATTTTATCTTGGAGTTTGAATGTTTATGTATTATATTCTTTCTATAGATAAATAATTATTTATTGTTGATTTGGTGAAGAATTGGAGCTTCAGGTTAATTTGTATTACTTTGCTATTTAGTAAAGTTGAAAAACTACTTCTGCTACTTCTCTCTCTCTCTCTCTCCCCCCCTCCCTCCCCCTCCCTTTCTTTTCTTTCTTTCTTTTTGAGACAGGGTTTCTCTGTGTAGTTTTTGGCGCCTGTACTGGAACTCACTCTGTAGCCCAGGCTGGCTCAAGCTGACAGAGATCTGCCTCCCAAGTGCCAGGATTAAAGGCGTGCGCCACTGCCGCCCAGTACTTGTTTCTTTTGGTAAACAGTTTTCATGTTCTTCATACATTTTCTTCTTGGCACATGTGCTTTTTGTCTTCTTAATTTGTAGGGTTTCTTAACCTATTGGTTATTTAATTGTTGGAAAAGTTTTGATATTAATCCAAGCAGTGGGGACTCATAGTAGAAGACCTTTAGACTCATAAGGATCTCCATGTTGACCTTTCTCCTAGATTAAATATAAAGTGGCCCTCAGTGGCTTAAAGCCTCATGTATTTAATGTAACTATGTTTTCTGTAATCTGGAATTAGTTTGACAGCTGTTTAGGAGACCTGGTAGATAATATTGCTAATACAACACAGAGGCAGAACATTCAGGTAAAAACTGTTCTGGGCTCAGTAAATGCAGACTAGGCTAAAAGAGAGTCATGCAGGTTTTAACCTAGCTCTGTATTTTAATAGCCATTTAAAACTTTTGGTGCCCAGGCCACACTTCAGCCCAATCAAATCAGAATCTACTGGGGTCTGAACCTAGGTACCAGTGCCTTTATAACTCTCCAAGTGAAATGTTCAGTTAGTTAGCCAGGCTGTGTGGCATGAATGTGGGTGGTGGTGAGAATGAGAATGTAAAACTGGTAGTCTGGTCATCTGAGTTTCCAGTGGGTGTGATGTTCCAAAAAAAAAAAAAGGGGGTCTGATGATTAGAAATCAGAGTTGTATACTGTGCACAGTTGTTTATTAATTGGATGGGTACCTCTTTCTCCATCTAAGTGAAATGTTTGTGTATTTTTGACACAGTGTTTGAATAGGTAACTGGCCTTGACTAGTGATCCTCCTGCCTCACCTCGTTTTCCACTACACCCACCCTAAGTGTTTTTAAAGCATCCATTGTTTAAGGGTATATCTGGATGTTACAGTTCCTGCATGTTACATTTATAGGCTTTGAAGTAGATATCCTTTGGCAGCCTCTCATGTTAAAGCACAAAGATACATTAGTTTCATCCTTCTTATCTAAAATGAGTGTCTACACTAATTTTGTATGTATAACACAGACTATACCTTAGTGTTAATAAAAAAGATTATGTTCATTTGAGATGAGAATATTGTCCCTGTTTTGAAATTTTTTTAACAAGCTCCTTTTATTAGTTTTCAGTTCACAGCAAATTTGAAAAGTTCTTCCAAATTCCTGCCTTTACACACAGCCTCCGCATTATTAATGACCTAAATTAAATTTTTTAAAAAATAATGATAAACCTACATTGACTTTCTGTTATTCCTGAAGTCCTTTATGTACTGTTAGGGTTCACTTCATTTTTCTAAGTTATGTGGATTTTGACAAATGTGTCCTTTGCTTTTAGTTCTCGAAATTCATTTGTTAGTGTTTATGGCCGGCAATCATCTTTTTGAGGCTAGAATTTCTGTTACTGTCCTCAGTATAAGTGTTCGCTCACTATTTCCTGAATTCAATTTTTAAATACCTATTTACATATTCATCAAGAAATAGCTAGTGCCAGTATTTAACAGATCATCTTTGCTTTCTGATTTTCTGCCCTACACTTATTTTTACGCAGCACATGCAATGGAGCTAAAAGGAAAGTAGTTACTCTTTAAATTCTGCTTAAGCCAAGCAGGGTGGTACCCATCTATAATTCTAGCATCCCAAAGGCAAAGGCAGGAGTTTAATGAAAGCTTGGCTGTATAGTGAGTTCAAGGCCAGCCTAAGCTACCTAATGAAATCCTGTCTCAAAGACAGGAGTACAAAGTTCAGGTATAGTAATATACCAGCCCCCAGGAGGCTGATGCTGAGTGATTGCAAGTTAGACCAGCATGGAATGCGTAATGAGACACTGTCTCAAAAACCACAAGGAAAATAAAGTATAAATTCTCTTTGGTCTGGTTTCCCTAAGCTTAAATATACAATAGGAGAGGGCACATCCTTCTCAAAGAATCATGCATATAGAGGAAAGGCTTTGTTTTGTTTTTTAAAGTAGAGATAGTGGAGAAAGAGTAGTCAGAAGAAAAGGGGTAAGATGAACTTAGGGGAAGTGTAGGTAGCAAACTTGAAGAGATTTTTTATTACTAAGTAGAATGGAGCTAAGAATTGGTACAGTAGTATGTAGGTATAGAAAAAAGGATGGCATGATTAAAAAGTTCTTAGTATCTACAGTTTTTCTTGATAATGAGGCATTCTTTTGCATCCTTGTAAATAGCCACTAAATGATAAAGTGAGCCATACTGTTAGAAATAACCTGGAGTAAACATGATAGAACAGTTCATAAGATTGTTTTCCAATTTTGTTTGTGTTATTTTAGGTGGTGCTGGGCATTAAACCCAACCAAGAACTTGCACATTCTAGGCACGTGTTCTGTCACTGAGCTATATCCCAAGCCCAGGACTGTTCATATAATTTCTTGATATAGGTAGATGATATAAGTCCAGTATTGATTGATTCCATCAGTCATTTTATTCAGCAAGTATTTGCATACCTAATATACAATGTTGGGGGCATAATAGTGAATGAAGTCTCCTCCCTCATGAAATATACTCTACCCTCAGGAGCCAGATAATAAATGCATTCATTATTACTAGGTGATTCTATACTATATAATACTATATAATATATATTAAATATACTAATATATATACTTATATGTGTTAATATATACCATTTACTACCAATACTATAATAACAACTACCACAGCAACAATAATAAATCATATAGGAGATAAAGACTGAATGAGAGTCAGATAGAAAAACTATTGTAGATAGTATAGTCAAGAGTAGTGTGAGAAGGCAGTTTCTTTAATATTGGTCCTGAAAGTGAAGAGTTTAATACTGTTAGTTTTGTTAGAGGCCTAAACCAAAAGAATCCAGCTCAAGGATGAACAGTTTGTGTAAGGCCATATCTTAAACTAGAATTCTATGAAACTGCTCTTCTACAGAATATCAATACCTATTTATATGTTCACATATTTGGAATATGTTAGATTATGTGAAAACGAGTTTCTTTACTGAAGGACAACTTAGAACTGTTAATATATCTTATATAGGGGATAAATATAATTCTCACTGAACTTTATTTATTATTCTATTTATTTATTTATTTTTGAGATAGGGTCTTATTGTAACCCAGGTTAGCTTCCAGTTGAGGATGACATTGAACTTCTGACTCCACCTCATCTTCCAAATACTGATATAGGATTATAGGAGTGTATCACCACATCTGGTTTCATGCAGTGTTAGGAACTGAACCCAGGCTTCATGCTTGCTAGGCAAGAGCTGTACATCCTACATACTTAGCCTGTATACCCCAAACTTAAACATGAGACTCCTTTGCTCCCAGTGGCATACAGTCCTTTTAACACTCTGGCAGATACTAAGGTTTTTGTAAGACTGGCCCAGAAGTACACATGGATACATCCTTTATGTGGTTTTCCATATAATCAAAAACAAACAAACAAACAAACAAATAAATAAAAGCTTTCAGTTAGGTGAGAATTATGGTTCACCTGACAAAGTATTTATTACCTTTTAGAATTCTAAAGCCAACACAGTTAAAAATACTCAAATATACAGTGGTTCTCAACTAAAGCAGTATATTAAACTTATCTTGAAAACTTAAAAAAAATTAAATAAACTTTAGATACCTGAGAGCCATTGAGGTTTGTGGTATTGTTAAGCCATTCCGGGTTTTTAAACCACCTTTGGCTATCTAGCAAGTTTGAGGCTAGCCTGGGCTATGTGAAACTTTGCAAAAACAAACAAAAAACAAAAGTATTTAAAACAGAAAGCAACAAGTTTTAGCTTGTGTTTTTATTTTGTAGGTTGGAATGTAAATTATATTTTTGCAACAATAGGAAGGAATGAGTCTCTTTTATGCTTGTTTGTGCAAAAAAATCTAAATAGAACTTTAATGAAAAAATAATTAGTAAAAACTCATAAGTAGTTTATAACTTGAATATCTTACCATTCATTCCATAATTATTTGTCACCTTACTCTGATTTAAATCCCGTAATTTTTGTATAAAGATTATGAAAGATTATAATACATGAGCATTTTATAGTCCTTATTATTTAATGAACTAATCTGTCAGTAATCTTCATTAAATTATAATATATTGTACATGGGAAGCATGCATTACTTTCTTGAGTAAATATTTACTTTTGTACCGGCTATGCAACATACTGTATGGAATACCAGAGCATGATAGTGTAGGCTTGTAATCCCAACATTTAAGAGGCTAAGGCTGGAGGATCATGAGTTTTAGGTCAGTCTGGGTTATAGCAAAGCCCTTCCTTAAGGGGAGCAGGACAATATTATAGGAAAGGCCAGCTTACTGCAGGTTGATTTCCTGCATGAGGAAAAATAGTGCAATAGTCCTCCTTACTGGGAAAGGGTATATTCTAAGATTTCCAGTGGATGCTGTAAGCCACATATAGTACCAAGCCCTGTATATACTGTTTTTTTTTTCTTGTGTATGTATTCTACTATAAAACTTAGCTTATACATTAGGCACATTAAGGTTAATAGCAATAGCAAAAATAGAAAAATTTTAACAGTACACTAAAAAGCTGTGTGAATTAGTATCTCAAAAGATCCTATTGGACTATATTCACCCTTATTGTGATATAGTAAGATGGCAGATACCATGCCTACATGGTGAGGTGAATATTGGCCTAGAGTTGGACTGTTAGGTAAAGGTTACTTGAACAAAAGTTCTGTAATACTGAAACAGTCTCATAATTGAGATGGTGGCTTTCTTTGTGGAGACTGGACAAAGGGATGACTCAGAGCTTGGGCTCAGGGCTGTGGAGGATTTCATCACACTACTCAGAATATTGTGCAAATTAAAATTTGTGAATTAGTCATTTTTCTATTTTTCCTCTTTATTATTTCGGTCTTCAGTTAACTGTAGGGTAACTGAAACCAAGGAAAATAAAAGTGTCCTTAGTGGGCAGTACTTTACTTTTCATCGTTACACAGATCAACTTTCAATTAGCCCTGGCAAGTATCAGTCAGGGGAATTGAATGGGTTTTCAAGTTGCTAGTGAAAAAGTTTATTTAGTTAATTTGTTTTTCAAATTACTAGTTTAATTTTGTTTTCATTCTTTAGACTGAAAATAAATAGTCTTTTATTGTGTTAAAAGTCCCATGTGGGGTAGCAAAGGGACTAAATAGGACAGGAACGACAGGCTTGTTGGACTTGGTGGTGTATGCCTCTAATTCCAGGATGGGAGGTGGAGCAGGCGGACCAGGAGTTCAAAGTCATACCTGACTATATGATCTCCTCTGCCCCGGAAGCAAAACAAAACACAAGTCTTGCAGTATGATAGATGTGTTTGTATGTGGGATTCTTTTTTATTTATTTTTTTTAAATCTTTTTGAGGATTTGTAGGAGTATGGTGAGAGATAGCTAAATTGGCATGAAAGGCTTCAACAGATACATAATGTTGGTAATGTTAACTGGTTTTTAAGTTATACTTTCTTTTTGAGAAACTTGGCCTTTTCCTTCACATTAATGAAAAATATTAGTTTTATTATGGAAAAACCAAATTCTATATTTTATAGACTAGATAGTATATTTAGAAGTTTGCATGTAAGAAATGAAGCCTATAATTCATCTTAATATTTCTCAGTAATCTTATGTGAAAAAAAGTTACCCCTTTCCCTACTTACTTTGAAATGGGCTTTCTTTCTTTCTTTTTCTTTTTTCTTTTTCTTTTTTTTCCCGAGACAGGGTTTCTCTGTGTGGCTTTGGAGCCTTTCCTGGAACTCACTCTGTAGCCCAGGCTGGCCTTGAATTCACAGAGATCCACCTGCCTCTGCCTTCAGTGCTAGGATTAAAGGCGTGTGCCATCACTGCCCGGCTGAGACGGGTTTCTTATATATCACAGACTGTTCTTGAACTTGTATAGCTGAGCATGACCTTGAACTATGGACTACCCCCAGTTTATGAGGTACTCAGGATCCAACCCAAGGCTTCCTGCATGCTAAGCAGACATTCTGCCAACTGAGCTGCATTTCAAGCCCTTCCCCCCCTTATTGGTGGTCTTGAGATTTAACTCAGGGCCTCACACATGCCAGCCAGGTATAGAGCGTGTAAATATTTGCAACTTTTAAATTAACAGTAATAGACTCAGCCAAGGTTTTCCTTTTTCTTAGAAGGTTTGAATTAAACAAATACTTTTAATTTAACATAGTGTATGGGAATTGTGTTAACTGTGGAAAGTTTAATATGTTCTTGTCTAAGAATATCTTTGTAGATTAATGTCCTCATTACTGTGTAATGAGTTGAAAGTTTATGAACTTCATTTGATCAATTGAGATAAGGTTTGAACATCAAGATTTTTCCCTGTAAAAGATTTAGGAGTGTATTATAACTGATGGAGTTTTCTCTGAAGTGAAAGTACAGTTACAGACTATGTCAGATTTTATAAATATATACGTGCATAGATCTTAAGTTTTATATCAACAGAAAGCATCCTGCCTTTGGGTAACGGACTGAACTTTGATCAATAATCTTTCCTTGAAATTGAGATGTTTTCAGAGGAAATTTATTTTGTCTTTTCTTTCCATCTGGAATCAAATTTTATTAGAAGTAGACTTATAGACATAAAAATACTACTTTCATTTCAGCATGTTGCTATGACTTTCTAATGCATGCATAAACTTAATGAGTTCTATTTTGCTTTCTGATAAAATATTTAACATTAAGCAAGTAATAAGTAACTGAAAATTATATTTATTTTTAAAATAAAAAGACCAATTCTTTTAGAAATAACCTGTAAGAAAATTATTATTGATATTGATTATATTGACTGGATATAGTCTCATTTTTTTGTTGTTGAGTAAGAGCTCTATAGGTTTTTGTTTGTTTTGTTTTTGAGACAGTGTCTTACTATGTAGCCCTTGGCAGGCCTGGAACTCACTATGTAGGTCAGGCTGGACTTGAAATCACAGGGATCCACCTGCCTCTACTTCCCAAATTCTGAGATTAAAGGCATGTGCCACCACCCTGGCTATATATATATATATTTTTTTCAAGAATAAAACCAGGAAAAATTCAACTAATTGGAATTTTTCAATAATAGTTGATATTTTCAGGTAATAGAATACTGTTCTGAATATTTGAAGATATGTTAAATACTTTTCATTTTGGGAGGTCTTCTGCAAAAGTTTGGATAAAGATGTGAAAGTGGGTTTTGGTAGAAAGAAGGAACTCTATAATGCACTGTTTAATTCCAGAAATATATACTAAAATATTAAGAATTTATCTTAGACTAAAACTTGGCATTATATAGTTTGCAGAGTTTAGCCTGAAGAGTAATTTTTCAGTAGAAGCATGTACAAAAAATTTTATTCTGATTTCATTTTCACACAGTGCCTTGAAGATAATACATTATAACTGTCTTAAGGATTATTGTTTTGAGAATAGATTTTACTGTAACAATAGCACCATTTCCAGATTGCACAGATTCAAAAGTCAAAATCATTTGAGCTTGTATTATGGACATTCAAAGAAGTGGATTATTAAATTTGTCTTCAGTGAGGCAAATGTCTGTATTCTTAAAATCACAAGTGAGAATTGTTTCCAGATTAAGTGATAACAGTTTAATGTAGCTGTTAAGTGCCTAGTGGTCTACCCTTCATTCCCATGAATTCCTGTAGTTTTCCAGCAATTTAAAAAAATGATAGAACCTTGTATTCTGTTTGGATTTACTTATAGTCTGTAAAGGGGGATAGTCTTGGCAGGGAGCATCTTTCAACCTATAACACTAGTCCAGGCATTACTGAAATGCTTTTATGTAAGAGTGTAATCCTTTATTTGTACTATGCCATCTCTTAATCTGCATATGGAAGTTTCTTTATCAGGAGATCGTCTTCATTTGTGGCTTTTTTCATGGGATAGAGAATTAGACAGCCAAGTTGAAGACTTGACAAAAAGTTGTTACTTCAGTTAAATTATTTGGCAAATGTTAGGGAACATGTTTAGTAATAACTCTAACTGACCATTTTATTTCCTCACAGCAGTATTCCACTTTAGTTTGTGGCATTTCAAGGGCATAATTCCATCATTAAGTTAAATAATATTTTCTAATAATGTTTCAGTAGTCTGCTTTCCCCTGATATTTACTAGTGTAGCATTCTGAAATATTATATACCTAAACATTTGAAGAGACTCTAAGTAGCAGATTAAAGTAGTCTGGTTATTAGAGCCACTTATGAGATGTTAACAACTATATTGATATATATTTTGTAGGCATTATTAAAATTGAGGTAACTTTAAAAGTTCAAGTAAAATTTTAGTTTAGAATACATAAGAAATTAAAAGCTTAAGATTTAATATTTTACATGAGTTTTAAATTTTTAAAAAATTTTATTTTGTTTTATATGTATTTGTGTTCTGCTCAAATATATGTATATGTACCACATGTGAGCCTGTTGCCCTCTGAGGTTAGAAAAGGGCATTAGATTCCCTGGAACTGGAGTTACAGACGGTTGTGAGCCACTATATGTGGTTAAGTGCTCTTAACCGCAGAGCCAACTCTCCAGCCCCTTGCATGAAGTCCTTTAAAATAAGAAACTTATCTTTAATTTTCTCTTTTTCCCCTTCCTTCTTTCTTCCTTTCCTCCCTCCTTTCTTTCTGTTTGTTGTTTTTCCCAAGTCAGATAAAGGAGTCTAATCTCAGGGATGTGTATGCATGCACATATATACCTATCACCTTAATTCTGAATTCATTAAAATTAGTTTGATGAGTGTCTAGAGGCAAATTCCTGTGTCAGTCTACAGTGTTAGGAATGGATCCAGTCATTAATACACTGTCCATTTGTTGCTTCCTAACATACAGGGAAAAATGTTACTCACTATAAACTTAGTTATGGTAATTAAACTGGAGAGGGGAAGAGCTTTTATTTTAAAACAATATCTTTGGACATCAGTTATTGCTAACAGGCTGAATAAAAAAATATAAGAGATCTAGCTTTGGCATGGTGATGCATGACTGTAATTCTAGCACCAGGGAGATGAGGCAAATGGATCTCTGAATTCAAGGCCACTCTGGTATGCTTTACATAGCAAATTTCAGGCCAGTTTGTGTGCATAGCAAGTTCCAGGCTATCGAGGCCTACAAAATGAGTTTCTGTCTTTAAAAAGCAAAACAAACCAAAAAAGTACACATACACAAATGAATTTATTTTGCTTATTGCATTACTGTTATGTAGGTTTTAAGCTAGGGCCTCTGAGTATAGGTATTTCTAGACTTATGAAAGCTTACGTGGCTCATACAAGTACACTGTGGTTATTAATGAAAAAATTACGTAGTAAATCATGTTTTTCAGCAAGACATCTTAAATTGATATTACTGATAAACTTTTGTTTTGTCAGTGACAAGGTCTTGCTATGTAGCTGTCCTTGAATTTGTAATCCTCCTGCCCCAGCCTTGCTTAATCCTGGAATTGCAGGCCTTTGTCACCTTGCTTGACTCTTACTGATAATTTTCTTTTTTTCCCCCTTCCTCTTCTTTCTTAATTTTTTATTTTATTTTCTTATTTTTAAGACAGAATCTCCTGTAATGCAGATTGACCTAAACTTACTGTGTAGCCAAGGATAATCTTGAACTTGTGATTCTCTTGGCTCTACCTCTCAAGTTCTGGAATTACAGTTTGTATCCTCACACCAGGTCTTAAGTTTCATTTTTAGTGTGCAGTTGACTTTGCCTAACGATAGTTACACTACAGTTATAGGAAAAATGGTATGCAGGCTTCTTGCTGTCTTCATATATGTGTAATAAAAGATCATGGGCAAATTACCTTAGCAAAGGCAGTCTTCTGAAAGTATTTTATTTTATTTAGTTTAAACCTTTTCTTTCCTCTTAAAATGATTTAAATAATGTATGGAGATGGTGAAAAGATTTTGTGTATGCCAAATGTCAAAGTATAGTATCAAAAATAGTTCTACCAAATTTATTAAACTTACACATTAAATTTATTTTATTGACTTGTTTTATAAAATTCTTCTTAGATTCTTCTCAGATCCTCTTAAAAAATGGCATAGGTGCCTTTAATCATGGTATAGACAAGAAATGTCAGTTTATCTAGAAGGTATATGAATTGACAAACTTAAATAACATTGAAAAGTACTTCATGCTGTGCTTTTGGAGGGGGTTGTAATTTCTGCTCTTCCTTCCTTTGAAGTTCAGAGAAGTTAATCAGCAGCGGACGAGAGTGCTAAGTACGCAGTAGATGGTCTCATTGCTGTATTAGGTCACCACAGTTATGCAGAATGTGTCCTGACAACAACGGAATGGCCTCCATGAAATGTACTCTTATTTCTATTAGAACCTTGAAGATTTGAGAACAATGTTATTAAATTGCCGTTTTTATTTTATTGCATTTTCTTTATATCCTTTATACGTCTGTGCATCTGGAGTGTAACTAATAGATTAAATAAAAAATTTGAAAAAGAAATGTTTCTTGTTACTCTGTTGAGGACTCTATTGTAATGTTAGTCATTTCCTACCAACAAATTCAGTCTATTCCTGAATCAAGAAGTAATATTTCTACAATAAAATTAGCAGTATTAGTTTGTAGTTAGAATAATGGATTTTACACAATATTTATAGGATGATTTTCAGTTTTGGAATTGGTATATTGAAAAGGGAGATAAAACACCACTATAAACCTGAAAGTCTATCTTTTCCTTTAAACTCTGTGCTCTACTGGTTACATGTTAAAAATCAAAGGGTATTTGGGAAAATGGGGAAATGTAGACCATGTCTGTTTAAAGAAGGAACTAAAGTGGCGGATGAATGAATCTTTGGCAAGGAACTAAACTTGGAGAAGTTACACTAGCGTGTGCTCTCTGGCATCTGCAGTGTACGCTTTAGTCAGTTTCTACAGATCTGAGTCCTTAAAGCAGATGGCAGCCTCTTCAAATGTCTGGGTTCCTTTAAGGATCTCTCTGAGTGGTACTGGGTTATCTTTTGAGTTAGCTCACTTTATTCAGTGCTTGCTTTTCTCTGTAGTATGCTGCGGTATAAAGCTGTCATTTTCTTTTGATCAGCTTTTCAAGTATTCTGAGCATCTTGAAGCACTCACTCCCTTTACCTCTTTGATCCTTTCAAAGTGATAAATGAAACGCTTGTATCTATCGTAGGTAACTTTGTTTCTGAACAAAATGACTTAATTGTTTATCAGTATGAAGAAAAGACAATGGTTCCTAAAACCACTACCATGGTAGGAACTTTATGAAGTTCCTCAATTTTAATAGCTGAGATGAATACAGTGGAAAAAATTTAGAGCAGACTGGCTTGTTTTTAATTTTAAAAGTGGCATAATTCCTAAACATAAAATGTAGTACATATTGCTGAATTTCATCTGTTTATCCCCCCCTTTTTTTAAACATTTTTCTTTTGATTAAAATAGCTTTATGATGTTATTCTGAAGAAAAATACACTCACACAGCTTTTGATACTTAAGGTTGCTTTTCTAAAGATTGCACTTTTTAAAATTTTTGTTTCTGTTGACATAATTCTCTTCTCAGAGGTGGTTGGGCTGCTTTCTTATTTATTCAAAATGGTTCTTAATTTATACTTTTTTCTTTGATAGTAATGAGAAAACAAAGTACGTATTCTCAAGCGTTTTGCCACTTACAAATACAAATTTGTGTTTTTGTCTTCTAGAAGGTAGAAAAACTAATGTTTTTTAAAAGTAGGTTCTTCTAAAATTCAGTCTCCTTTCTGTATGTTGAAGTCTGTCCTTTTCCTCCAGTTCCTCAAGCCTACACCTTATTACCTTATTAGTCACCATGCACACAAGCACACACATCGTATTTTCCGAGGTTCCTTGGCTAGGTGATCCATTAGAACCTTTCTTTCAGACTAACTTCTTTCATATCTCATTATCTGAGCAGACTGGGCTGAGGGGCGTCTCTCCTCTCATTCTCCTCTTGATGTTTTGTGCATAATGGCACTGGGCATAGGCCTGATGGGGAAAGAGGACCACTTGAGGTTCCTTAGTAGCAACAGGACAGACATTCTCTCTCCTTGTTTGGGGATTGGAGAGATGAGGTGTAACAGATGAAGGGAATTTTCTCTGGACTTTGTTGTGTGTTACTGTCGTCATAGAAATACTCAAAGGAATAAACCATGTTTGGTGCGTTGCCTAATATGGTTTAAGTGAAAGTGAATGAAGAGTGATATTTCTAGGTGTCTAGAATACATGAAGACATCCTAGTCTAGATTTAATTAGCTTTTATAATGAGAGACTGGGAATGCAAGTTAGTGGAAGTGCTCTCTCTGTAGGTAGGGATGATGCTAAGTGTGGACCAATCCAAAATGATCTTTGGTTTTGAGATGCTTTTATAAGAATACTTACAAACTAACATTTCATTTCTGTTTCTTGGTTTCTCTTTTTAGTGATTTTGAAACAGAGTCTTGCTTTGTAGCTAATTAGGGTTAGCCTAGAACTTGCTATGTAGTCTAGGCTGGCCTTGAACTTATAAACCTTCTGTGTTAGTCTCCTAGGTACTGAGATTAGAGAATAAAACCTGCATTAATGATACTTAGCCTGATACTTAGCAAGTTAGGTTTGTGTGTAACCAGTAGAAGGCACCAGCTGAGGCATTGCTATTTCCCCAAAGCTGCTTGTATGCAAACTGTTTTGCAGAGTGTACATGGAAAAAGAAGCAGACAGATGAAATAGGATAGTTCCTTCTGACAGAAAGATGGGCTAATAGGCAAGTGTTTTGTTTTTTTTTTGTTTTTTTGTTTGTTGGTTTGTTTTGAGACAGGGCTCACTGTGTAGCCATGGCTGACTAAGACATGCTGTGTATATAGATAAGTGTCTCAAACTCACAGAGTTTGTCTGTGCCTCTCAACTATTTTAAAGAGTCTTTAAAATAGTTCTACCTACTAAGGACTTAGGCTTTTCACCTGTAGAGAAAGAAGTAGGGTAGAGGGTAGATGCCTAGGCATTTTAGCTAGACAGTGTCTCAACATTTTAAAAAGGCTGTGAGTGTAGCTCAGTGGTAGTGTCTAGCATTCATGAGATCCTGAGTTTCCAGTACTGGAAAAAGGGGGATGGGAAAGCAGTTAAATTGTGCTTGTATCGTTATAAAATGATATGCTTCTCATTGCCAAATTTGAAAGGAAATTCATTATGGATAAACATAGTAAAGAAATATTTATTCATTCATTCATTCATTCATTCATTCATTCATTCATTTATTTATTCTGTGATTTTGATTTTCTTTCCCATTAGAATACATTTGAAAAAGAAACTAATTTTATTAAATATTTAATATCAATAATGGAGAAAGTTGAAATAAAACTTCAATTTATTAGGAATGAATAACAGTACAGATTCGTCAGTATTTGTATTTGAAAAGTTAGAACCGGGTTGAGGAGATGGCTCACTTAGAAAAGTGCTTGCAGCACAAATGTGAGGGAGGGCCTGAGCTCAGTTCAGAGCCTATGTGAAAAAGCCAGGAGTAATACTACAGGTCTGTGATCCCAGCACTGGGGTGTGTAAGCCAGGGAGAACAGCCTCCTCGGAGAGGTACAGGCCAGTGAGAGGACCTGTTTAAAAACAGCAACAAAAGGTGAATGAGGCTGAGACTAGAAAGAATACTAAGGGTTGGTGCATTCGCATGCAGGTGCACAGACAGACTGGCAGAGAGAGGGAGAGAGGGAGAGGGAGAGATTAGAATCTAGTCATATAAGATAGGAGCTTAGTACAAACCTAACACAGTGTTTTGTGTTGCTGGGGATTAAGCCCAGGACGCAGTGCATGCTATGTGGGAACTTGACAACTGACTTACCTCTCCAGCTTTGTGTTGGTGTCCTTATATAAAAGGTAGTTGGTAGATTCTTGATTTTAAGTTTTCTTGTTTTGTATTTGCAACAAATGATAAAACATTCAAAATATTTCTGCTAAGTGGACATGCCTGTGATCCTAGCACTCAGAAGGATCCCCTGTCTGGGTCCTCCCATGAAAGCAACTAGTGAGGGGGAATAGCACATGGATAAACCACACGTTGATGTTATTAACTAACTGTATTCAGTTTGCCTTTATAAGGAGATGCTTTTAATGATTGTACAAAAACTAGCGAATGTATTATTGTGTGCTGATTTTTATGGGTGTGATGGGTCTCAGTAGGCAGATGGAGAATGCTGTTTGGGTAGCCTTATTTGTTGTAGAATGGATATGCTTATGTTAACAATTGAATCTTAAATTGTTAGTGTTTCCATGTAGACCTACCTAAAGCAGCTATTTTGATGTTCGTGTAAGTCAAGATAATTTATTTGTAGGAATTCAGTTGTTCTAAAAGCTTATAGGGATAATCAGGGGAGTACTTATTATGTGCAGCCATGAATTGACAGCATAGATCTTTGTGTTAACACACTGAACTTTTATAGCTTCTCAGTGGTCTTATTGTTTTACTTGAAGATATATTTTAAAAAATAAAGCAGATAAAGGCTTGTGAAATGGCTTAGTGGAGAAGGATGCTTTCTGCCCAGTCTGACCTGAGTTTGATCCTCAGAACCTACATGGTGCAAGGAGCAAACTGATTCCTGCAAGCTGGCTTCTGACCTCTACATGCAAATGGATGCTCATGTGTGCGCGCACACACACAACACACAACACACACACACACACACACACACACACACACACACACACTCCCATAGTAAATGTAAAAACAATCAGCTGAAAAAAATTAAATTCTATGCAGCCAGAATCACACTTTAAAATACTATCACAAATTGTCACCATTATTTAGCTAATATCATATTTTTTCAGAGTTCAAATCAAACTCCATTGCCAGTGCCATACATTTACTTAGTTTTGGCTTACTAATGATAGGTGTAAGATACCTTGGAACACAGGATCTTTTTTTTTTTTTTTTTTTTTTTTCCGAGACAGGGTTTCTCTGTGTAGCTTTGCGCCTTTTTCCTGGAACTAACTTGGTAGCCCAGGCTGGCCTCGAACTCACAGAGATCCGCCTGGCTCTGCCTCCCAAGTGCTGGGATTAAAGGCGTGCGCCACCACCGCCCGGCGGAACACAGGATCTTTAATAGTGCTTTCTCACTGAAAGTCAAAGCTGGAAAAGTACTTTATTAAAGTTTGTATAGTTCTGAGTTGTCATTGTTTGAATCCATTGGAAATGAAAAATGACAGTGATCATAATTTAACTGTTAAATATAATTAAAATATGAAATATTGCTGTCTTTGTTTACGATAAATACTAAATTTAAGCTAAGTTATAAGGCGTGCGGTTTGGAAATATGGAAGATACAAGAATGAAGCCAGATAACAAGTTTATGCTTGTATTTTCTACTGATGAAGACTTTCAGACAAGTTATTTCCATGGGTAGGTGATGTGACTCTGCATGTATACATACATTTATACTTATTTGCATGATTATACATGTAGGAGTAGTACAATTTTGACTTGACCTGTGACCTGTGTTCTCCATTTGGGGACAAAGATGGGGAATATGTGGATAATTGGCTCTGAATTGGTATTGGTTATATAAATTTTAGAATAAATCAGTAAATAGTTCTTTGCAAACAAGAGAAGAAACCCACAAAGCTCTTTCAAAAATAGAACCTCTGGTCACATAGTCAACATTGTACTTGGTCCCCTTACCTTCTGTACCTAAGTATTTGGACATCACACAGTATCATGATTCCACAATCGTCATTTCGAACTCTGACGAAAATTCTATAGGAAAATGCACTTTTTAAGAAAAGAAAAACCTCAAACGTGAACAAATTTTGCTGTTGATCTAAAATCCATTACCATCTTGTTAAATTTTATGGGCTTTGATGAACTTGATTTACCCCTGTAAGGAAACTGGAAATGATTTTAAGTAGTTAACTAAAATTGCCATGATCGTCAGAATTTCATATTGTGATGTGTCTGTCCTTTATATAGTGGCACCTGACAACTCATTTGCTTTTATGTCTGATCACTTTTTATTTTTAAAAAATGTTGCCACATAAGATATGGGATAAATAGCCCATCTGTATTCTGTGTTTTGTTCAGTGATAGTTTATACAATGGATGTATGTATTTGAAACAATAAGCCTTCATTGTATGTTATTTTTTGATTCACTGATACATATATTCATAGTCATAAATAGGTGTGTTTGATACTCATTTGTTGGGTGATGTTAAAAATCTGTGGAGAAAACAGTTTGCTTGTTCTTTATAGCTGGCTATTGGGAAGGACAGCATTCCCTTTAGCTCTGTTCTAAAAGGGGGGAGGGGTTGAGGGATTTCCTGAAAGAAAACTATTTCAAAATACTTTTGCTACTTTGTTAGGAAGAGGGTGGCAATACCATTTTAAAGCATGTGTTCATTTTGTAAGCATGAATATTGGGCAATTGTAGCATGAATTACTGTAGTATAATTACTTTGGTACTTACCTGCAGTTAGTGACGTGATTTGGGGTTGGGAGCATGTTCTTACTTTTCTAATGAGAACTTTCTCAACTTCTTTTAAAACCTACTCACAAGATTGCTGTCCTTTACTTGAATGAACTTATCTTTCTCAGGGAAAAGAAAATATAAATATCCCTATTCCTTCATAAAATAGGAAAGCAAAATCCTGACAGTGGGTTTTGTGGTATTGCCTTTTTGTAGAATGTTATAAAGTATGTAACATCCCTGTTACTGTAAAAGGGCCTTGCTGGCGATAAATACATCAGTGGAGCAGGGCTCTTGTGCCAACTTTATTTAGTAAATAAGAAAATGTGCGTGTGATTTTCCTTTCTAAGTCTACTAGGAATTTTTAATATTAGCTACTAAAAGAGCTAAACTCATTTTTCTAAAGACATGAAGGTAGATTTCAGCAGTTTACTGCAGTTTCCCCCCCATTTTCTTTGTGGAGTCCTCATCGCCTTTTCTTAATCTGTTGCTCTGTAGGAATAATTCAATGTTCCATTGTGTAGTGTAGTCTTGTCTTCTGTTCTTCATAGTACTGCCCTTTTCCTCTTTCCAAAATGTGTCCCTCTGCTTTTTTTCTACTTCAGCATCATGTTCTCAATACTAGATGCATAAAGTGAGCTCTAAGTTAAGGCACCTGGCATTTAGTGGGCTCTTAATTAGTTGGAGAGATATTTCTTACCCCACAAGTTAGATACAAGTATACATTTTTTTTCCTCCCTAGATGGACCTCCAGTTGTAGCTCATTATGATATGTCTGACACCAGCTCTGACCCAGAAGTGGTAAATGTGGACAATTTATTGGCGGCTGCAGTAGTTCAAGAGCACAGTAATTCAGTAGGCGGCCAGAACACAGGAGCTACCTGGAGGACCAGCGGGCTTCTAGAGGCAGGTTGGTCTTCCCTACCCCTTTTTCTAATGACATAATATGCATGAGTCCTGCCAACCGTTTCTTCTGGTAGTAGACCCTGCTGAGGAGAACAGGCCATACACAGGCTCTGTCGTTGAGTAATTGTGTCTATCCAGGCTGCCCTGTATAACAAAAGATTTAAGTAGCATGTCATTTTACTTCTTAATTAGAAGGAAGCAAATGAAAATATATGAATGTGTAGGCATCAAATTCCAGGAGGCATACTCTTGGGTTAAAAATGCTTTTAAAAAGGCAACCAAGATGTCCTTGTACTCCTTGGCCAGTTCTTTCCCTGCCTTGACTGTGGATAGCTTTGCCTTGCAGCTTCCGGAGGGCTGTGGATGCTCTCTGCCTGTGCCTCTTCATCTGCAGTGCGGTCCTTGTTTCCTCTCTGCTCTCTACTCTGAATTCCTCCCCTGCAAGCTCTCCTCACCTCCTCTAACACCTTTCTTTCACCTTCTGCCTGTGCCATTTCAGAGAAAATGTCCTTTTTGTGTCCCATTGTTTGAGGTCTCTGACATTCTTAACATGACACTTATAAGGAACCTCACTGCATATTGGGAACTTCTTACAATGCCTCCAGCTCCCTTCAATCTCTTCCTCAAATATTCTTTTTAATTTGAACTTTCATTTTTAAAGATTAGTACTTAAGATAAAAGGGGAAGAAATGTAAAAAACCTTCCTAGGCCGTGTATGTTTTCTTTGTTGCTTTTGAAGGATCATGTTCATTCGTTTAATGCACTGGTCTGGTAATTTAATCATTAGCCAAAGTATTACTTTTATTTGAAATTTTATAATATAATTTAATTTTCTGAATTAAAACACAGTGCCAATGGTGGTTGTCTTGAATTCTTTCTGTCACCATCTTGGATTAACACTGAAGAAAAATAACTTACTGACCTTCTGATTATGTCTAATTTGGAAATTAATTTAGTTTTGATCTTGGATCAGTTGTTTTTCTTTTGGAATTTCATTTTTATGTGTATAAATATTTACCTAAGAAGAATCTTTTAAGGATTTATTAGTATTCTGCATCAATACTTTGAATAGAGGTAGTACTTTAAAATTAAAGACATCTTGTATAACATGCTTCCAAGATGTGTGATTTAGTTTGTTCTATTACTAGATGTGTTTTTCTTTGATTCTTATCCATGGCTGAAGAAGTAATCTATCCATCTCAATTTTATTTTCCTGTTTCCCTGACCATGCCATTACATACAGACCACTTTCTAGTACATTCTTGGGGATAAAAATGAACAATTTCAAAAAAAGGGGGAAAAAAAAGCTGAGTGGTGATGGGGCACGCTTTTAATCCCAGCACTTGGAAGGAGAGGCAGGTGGATCTCTGTGAGTTCAAGGCCAGCCTGGTCTACAGAGTGAGTTCTAGGACAGGCTCCAAAGCTATACAGAGAAACCCTGTCTTGAAAACAACAACAACAACAACAAAAAAGAACAATTTCCAGCATGTTGTTCTTTTTCTTAAAGAAATAAAACAAAACAAAAAACTAAAGTGTGTGTGTGTGTGTGTGTGTGTGTGTGTGTGTGTTTTAACGAGAACACCTGCCTGTCTGCATGTGCATGCAGTATCCATGGAGGTCAGAACAGGTTGTCATTCCCTGGAACTGGAGCTCCTGGTGCTTGTGAGCCACTGTGTAGCGCTAGGAGATGCTCCTGTGTCCTCTGCAAGACACCAGCAGTACAGCAAGTACTCTTAACCTCAGAGCCATCTCTCTAGCCCAAAAGGTTTTTTTTTTTTTTGTTTGTTTTTTTTTTAATTTATGTGTGTGGGTGTTCATCTACATGTATGTCTGTGTACTACTTGCATACCTGGTGCCAAAAGATGGCATCAGATTCCCTGGAACTGGTGTTATAGATGCTTGTGAACCACCATGTGGGTTCTGGGAATCAAACTTGGATCCTTTGGAAGAGGAGCCAGTGCTCTTAACTTTAGAGCTCTCTAGCCCATGTAATTCTTAATATAGAGAATTCTTAAGAGTATTTTGACTCATGTAGAATTGTTAATGTGTTTCTTTGATCTGCAGAAAACCCAGCAGTTCTATCTAGGGTAGTATTTATATTTTCAGATTCAGGTATAGTCATATCTCAGTGTCTGTGGGGGAATTGTTCTAGAATCTCTGGATTGTAAAACAAACAAAGCCAGGCGGTGGTGGCATACACCTTTAATCCCTGAACTCAGGAAGCAGAGCCAGGTGGATCTCTGTGAGTTCAAGGCCAGCCAGGTCTACAGAGTGAGATCCAGGACAGGCACCAAAACTCCACAGAGAAACCCTGTCTTGACACCCCCCCCCCCCCCCCCCGCCGCCAAATAAAAAACAAACAAAAAACGAAAATGAAAAACCTCAGAGGTACCAGGCCCATAATTCCAGCACTTGGAAGACTGAATTAGGAGAATCACTTTGAGTTGAAGGCCATTTTGGGCTACAGAGTATATTGGGGTTAACTTGGGCTAGAGTAAGATTCTGTCTGAAAACAACAAATTCTAAGTCCATAGGAAGGAACAAATCCCTGTTATAAAATGGTATAGTATTTGCATATAACTCCCACACATCTTTGTACTTCAGTCGTCCTTGGATTACTTACAAGCCCTCATCATTGTACTGTTTGTTATTTGGGGGAATGCTGACAAAAAGGACTGCATGTTCAATTCAAGTGCAATTTCCCCTCAGTATTTTCCGCTCTTAGTTGGTGGAAATTCTGAATGTGCAGCCATGGGTATGGAGGGCTCACTGTACATTTTAGCTTGTTTTTTTAAAATGTCATGATTGCTGTGTACCTACCACTGTTCTTTTTAAGAAATACAACATGCTGACAGAGTGTGAGGAGACTGACACCAGGGCCTTCGGCTCGGCTGCTTCCCCTTCCTCTCAGAGCTGTCCTAAATTGGTTGTTTCATGTTGGGCGTCTCTGTGTTCTTCATGTATTTAGTTTGTTAATTAGTAGTTAGTATAAAAACACACCTACTTTAGAATTAATTGCATTGCAGACAATCATTTGTAATTTTTTTTCTCAAACATTTTGTGAGCTTTGTGCTTGCTAACCATGAGTCTGGTTCATTACTGTTTGTTTTTCATTGCTGTTTAATATTTATGTGAGTATATCACAACTTACTCTTACTGAATGTTTAGGGTGCTGTTTTAAGTGATGCTGCTGTTAAAATTTTTGTATATATGCATATATTTTTTGTATATATGTATATACACATATATAATTATATATATGTATATAATTTATTTAAGTTATAATACACAGAGTATGTATGCAGTTTGGGCCATAAATTATGTTAGGTAAATCTTTAGGATACAATTACCACTGTTCAATAGCTCCCATGACATTTTCTTGTGAAGATGTCTCTCAAAGTCATTTTCCCTAGATACAAAAATGTGGACTGTTATGTGAATAATGAAAAAATTGAGTGTTATAATTTATAGTAGGAATCTATTATATGGTTCTAAATATTATGATGTCATTATAAAGAATAATAAATAAAATTGAGTGTTATAATTTATAGTAGGAATCTATTATATGGATCTAAAGATTGTGGTATCCATTATAACATGTTAATAGAAGTCATGATTTTTAGTTTTGGCGCTTTCTCTGTTTTGAGTTTTGAATATAAGTTAAATGTTCTGGTGTCCCTGTGTCACAGATAAAATTCTAGTTACTGACCAGACTAGTCATATGTTCACTTTAATAGTGGGATGTCAGCTCAAGTCCACAGCCCTGATGTATGTAGGGTCATTTGAGTAACATTGGTAATAGAGTAGCCAGCTTCCATTTCAAAGCAATTAGATGATGTTCTTGTATGAGTTAGCATTATTTAATATCTTTAGTTTTGACCTCGGTAAGAGTTGAGTAACTGGCAGATTTTAAAGACTAGTTTGGAGTCAGGAAACTGGTCAGCCAAAGTTGTACATTTTTAAATTTTGCTGTGTGTCCTTGCCATGTGTTTACTTTTTCTTATGTGATGTTTGAATTATTGTGTAGGTTGCTTTTGAACCAGTTACAGGATTGGATTAAGGGTCACTTTATTTCCCTAATCTGAAATTTCACCTTGACTACTCAGGCTGTCCTTTCCTTAGGAGTCTCTTTTTTCTTTTCTTTTCTTTTCTTTTCTTTTCTTTTCTTTTCTTTTCTTTTCTCTTCTCTTCTCTTCTCTTCTCTTCTCTTCTCTTCTCTTCTCTTCTCTTCTCTTCTCTTCTCTTCTCTTCTCTTCCCTTCCCTTCCCTTCCCTCCCCTCCCCTCCCCTCCCCTCCCTCCCCTCCCCTCCCCTCCCCTCCCCTCCCCTCCCCTCCCTTCCCCTCCCCTCCCCTCCTCTTTTCTCCTCTGCTCTCCCATTCTGCCTCCCCTCTCCTTTCCCCTCCCCTCTCCTTTCCCCTCTCTCCCTCCCTCTCCTCTCTTTTCTTTTCTTGAGTGATTGCAGTACTCCTCTAAACCCATTTCCAGCTTCCCTGTTCACATCCAGTGAAGATCACTTTAGCCATGACTCTTTTGCTTCTTCCTTTTTTCTAAATAAAGCCTGATCTGGCACATCTTTAAGAACGGTACATATACACTCGTCTCTCTTGCTTGCTCACCACACTGTCTTACACCCTTCCGTCCATATTCCACCTTTTGCAGTTTGTCTGTTCTTGTTTCCCAACAGCTTTTGTGCTGTTTTGGTCCCATCATTCCTGAGGCTCTGCTTTCCAGGGTCATCTTGTTGTCGACTGTAGAGGTTCCTACTTATTTTCCCTTTTTTTCCTTCAGCAGAGTGAGCACAGATTTATTATGAAAAATTGAGAAAGAACTCCCAAGAGCGGGAGGGGTCCAAGTGGCTAATACCCTGTTCGCACTTCTTACCTGACCATGTCTTTGGTTTTTGCTTTTGTTTCCCGTAGACTCCCCTTTTTGTGCCATCTCTTCATTAGTGGTGGTCAGTAGGGTTCTGTTCTGTGCTCCCTTTCCTCAGAGATGGTAAGGATTTATCAAGTCTGTTTTCTTCATATCTCTGAGTCAAAAAAGTTTTTGAACAGTACCCCCAACTGTTTGTCAGAGATCTGAAAAGTAGGCATGCAACCATCCTCAGCCTCCATTGTCTCCTTCAAGTTGCCTAAATAACCAGGGTACATCATTTTCTACTTCCTGCATTCTTCCATTTATCTGACCCCAGTGTCACAGGAGCATTTCCCATCTTGTGTCTTCCCCGAAAAGTGTCGCAGTGTAGCTAACTGGTTCTGTTGCCTCTAACTTCTGGCCCTGCTGTCAGCTTGGTGTCTATATTTCAAAGGGAAGTCTTTAAAATACAAAACCCGAACTATGTCACTCTGTAGGTCTCTCAGTAGTTTCTCACTTTTCAAGATCAAGTCCAGATTTCAACCTGTGATTTCACCTCTACCAATATTGCCAGCATTGTTCATCATTACTTTTTCTACTCTAACTATCAATAAACCTTTAGACCCTAAAAATACTTCCTTCTCACTTGTGCCCAGTCTTCCCTGGAGCTCAGCTTCCCTGATCAAACTTAAGTCTGGAGAATGTGCCTGGTCTGTTTCCTTGCACTGCTAGATATGTACGTAACCCAGCCTGGCTTCCAGATGCTAGGATCACAGATGTGTATCATTACTATCTTTGCAGGCTGTTCTCTACCCTCCTCATGGAGCAGCTCTTTGAACTGTGGGTAGCGGGCTGCTTTTTTTTTTTTTTTACTATCACTGAATGTGTTATAGATTTGTTGAGAAAAGTGCCGGAGTCTGCCTTGTGTCCAGTGGTATCCCTACCACCTAGTATAATGTATATGATGTCACAACTAATATACTTATCATAGGAACACACAGATAAACAGTAAAATCTACTTGAGATATTGATTCTAGACTTTTTGAAACTTGAGAAGATCAAGGCTGTCAGTCTGTCCCTCCCTGCAGTGCATCTGGAGCAGTGTGCATAGTGATGACCATAACTAAAGCATCAAGGTACCGGTGGATGAAACACTGTACCACAGCAAGGTGTTAGACAGAATAAGGATCTGAGTTTGCCAGTTCTAGACTTCCCCAAATCCCGTTTAAACAACATCCCAGATTTAGCAAAAATAGGTGCTGTGTGGAGAATATTTGTGCCACTACCAGTGCTACCACATGAAATCCAAACCATGTTATAGACTCATGCAGCCTGTAATATAGTCTCGGTCACCTTGTTTTTAGTCATTAAAAAAGTATTTTTACGTAGGCACACATGTGAGATAGTGCACATGTGGAGGTCAGAGGACAACTTTGAAAGTAGGTTCTTCCCTTCCACCATGTGGGTCCTGGGGATCAGACTCAGGTAGCCAGGCTTGTCCACAAGTGCTTTTACCCACTCACCCATCTCACCAACACTCAGTCATTTTAAACTTCCCAAAATAGGAAAATCAGCACTAAACAATAAGCACTAACACTGTCACCAAACCTGATTACTTTTCACAGCTTTCCTTACTGTCTACACATTTTTATAATAGTTATGTATTATACTTTAAATGTTATGTGTATGCTTTCCCAAGCTTTTGTTAGCACTGTAGTGCCTGTGACTGTTGTAACACCTTTTCCTCTTGGGGGATCTCTCCAAGGTGAGTTTGCAGGGTTAGAGGATGCAAACACCATGAAGTTTAGATTTGGGGCTGCCTGTGCTTTTCCAGAAGGGTCTTGTGAAAAGCTGACGGGAGTAAGGATACAAGATTTCTCAGTGTCGCTGATGCATTGGAGCGAGTGATAGGAGAGGAAGGAAGACCCATGTCTGTAAAGTTTTCCTTTCATTGGTCTCATTTGTATGAGGTTTCATAAACATTTTTGTTAAGTATAGAGAAAACATTTGTATTAGGTGACAACATATTCAAAAGCAAATATCTTTTAAAGAGTAAATGGAAATTTATGTTGACTGCAACCCTGTTAATTTGTAGGAATTAATTTTTTAATTAAAAATTGTTAGAGAGAGAGAGAGAGAGTGTGAGTGAGTGAGTGAGTGTGTGTGTGTGTGTGTGTGTGTGTGTGTGTGTGTAGGTCAGAGGACAACTTTTGGGAGTCTATTTCCTCCTTCCATTGTGTGCCTGGGGATTGAACTCAGGATGTCTGGCTTGAGGGACAAATGCTTTTACCACTGAACTTAATTGCTGGCCATGTAGGAATTGAAAATGCATTCAAGATTGTATATATAAGAGCAGGGCACTTAGCTGGACTCTTTTCCTCATATTTGGGTTGTTTTTAGAGCCGTGTATTTTGATTTGATGTGGCCCATTGCCCTTTATGTTGGGTCTGTGACTGTCCAGCTCACTGTGACGCTGGAGGCATCTCATTGTATGCTGTAATGAATAGTTTACGCAGACGCCTGTGGAGAGCCTCTGTGTCTCAGTGCTGCGTTGAACTGGTTTACGCCTCTGGCACTCAGGCTCGTTCGTATCTATTGAGAGTTGTCGGCACTGTGCAGCGTATGTGTCAGTCACGTAGATCCCAAAGCTCCATCTGCCTCTTGTCTTTGCCTTTAGATGGATTTGGGGATTAGACTTTGCCAGATCGTCATTCCCTGAGAGGGAAAACATGTTAAGTCTTTCACAAAGCATCTTGGTGCAAATACAGTAGTAGTAGTTACTTTTATTCTGCGTATGCCTTTGCAGATTTCTGGTTTAGAATTTTGTTCTATGATGATACACAGTAGAGAGCTACCTCATTGACCTCGAGGTGGTTATGCAGGTCATTAATAGTACACTAGAGTTGAATGCAAAAAGCACTACAGAATAAAATACAGAATGTTGTACAGTTTATGTATAGATATATTTAGGTAGGGTGCTAGTTGAAGGATTTCGTTGTTCTCCTAAGAGACAGAAGTGTAGAATAAGAGACTTTTACCTGAAAGTCCTGATCTGCTGCTTGGGTACATGCCATATCCATATATCATATTTTTTTAAAAAAGATATTTTATTTTTAATTATGTGCATCTGTGTGTGGGTATGTGTATATGAATGCAGGTGCCTGTAGAGGCCAGAGGAAGGTATCAGATCCCTTGGAACTAGAGTTACAGGCTGCTGGGAACTGAACTTGGGTCCTTTGGAAGAACTGCACATACTCTTAATATTAACTGCTGAGCTATCTCTCCAGCCCTTTATATTTCTTTTTAAAAACCAGTTTGTTTGCTTGTTTGTTTGTTATCAAATGGCAGAGCATCTTGGGAGATGGCTCAGTGGTTAAAGTGCTTACCATGCAGTTGTGAGGATTGGAATTCAGAAACCCATGCAAATGCCAGGGGAACATGGGAGCCTGCCTGCAATTTCAGCCTGAAGGTGGATACAAGCTGGCTCTTATGACTGGCCACATCAGTAAGCTCTGGATTGAGCCTGTTTGAGTGCATATGGTAAAAGATGGATGAAAGATGATTCCTGATATCAATTTTATATATCCACATGCATGCCACACATGTGCACCTACACACATGCAAAAAAATCATCTATGTACACCACATATACATAAACACATGCACAACAAACACACATGCACACGCACACGAAAAAGGGAAAAGGGAAAACAACAGATTTGTGCCCCTGTTTATTTGACATAGCAGTTTTACTGTGACTTACAGAGCTTGCATAGAGTTACCTTTTCTGTAATTGGAACTGGATGAGTAATCTGTCAGTGAGCTGTTACTATAAAGAAATCAAACTGTATTGCTTGTTTTCCTCTCCTCCTCTCTCAGGTCATTTGGATCCAGGATTCCTAGCAGGTGACAAAACATCTGTTGGCAATGCACCACTTAACGAAGAAATTCACATTGCCTCTTCAGACAGTGAAGTGGAGATTGTGGGTGTTCAGGAGCATGCAAGGTAGGCGAGTAATTGGGGGTATTCTGATACTTTAAATTGTGAGTCTATTTAAACCCAAAAAAAAAAAAAAAAGTGATAGGAAAATGGTAGATCGGGGCTGGAGAGATGGCTCAGCTGTTGAGAGCACTGGCTGTGCTTCCAGAGGTCCTGAGTTCGATTCCCAGCAACCACATGGTGGTTCACAACCATCTCTAGTGGGTTCTGATGCCCTCTTTGGCATAAAGGTGTACATACAGATAGAGCACTCATAATAAATAAAATCTTTAAAAAAACAAAGAAAATGGTAGACCTCATCCTTGGCATAAAGGTGTAGTCTGTCTTGCAGCTTTCTTTGGTTTAATACTTTTTGTTAAGATGTGGTTTGAGGTTTAGAGCATGTTCCATATTGTTGCATATAAAGAACATATCATTTGGAGCTGGAGAGTTGGCTCAGTAGTTAAGAGCACTGTTGCACTTATAGAAGAGTTCTTTCCCTAGCACCTACGTGCTTGCTCACAGCCATCGGCTAATTCCAGTATAAGGGGATCCAATGCCCTCTTCTGACCTCAGCAGGCACCAGGCACTTACGTGGTGCATACATGCAGGCAAAACATTCATACATACAAAATAAAATAAATCTAAGAAAAAAAAGGAACATGTCGGTCATGGGTGTGTGTGAACTACCCTCCTTTTAAACAAATGTCTAGGTACCATATCAGAGTTTGCTCTTAAGCAAAGAAAGATGTGTCTGGCTAGACTGTGGTGGCGCATGCCTTTAATCCCAGCACTCTGAGTTCCAGGACAGCCAGGGCAACACAGAGAAACCTGTCTCCAAAACAAAAACAAGCGGGGTATCGGTGGTGCGTGCCTTTAATTCCAGCACTCGGGAGGCAGAGCTAGGCGGATCTCTCTGAGTTCGAGGCCAGCCTGGTCTAGAGAACAAGATCCAGGACAGGCACCAAAACTACACAGAGAAACCCTGTTTCGAAAGAACAAAACAAAACAAGAAAGAAAAGAAGTTACTGTGTGCTGTTTTTTCATTCCTGCTTTCTTTCCCTTCATTTTACATTGAAATGTATTGAGAACAAACAGCTGGGGGACATGAATCTGATATACCTCTTGTGCTGGTTAAGAGTCAAAAATATCCATGAAACATGTGGTGTTAAAGAATGTAATTTTTATGGAATTTGATGTTCTTTATGGTAGGGGTTAACAAACTGGTTCATAGGCCAAATCTGTCCTACCACAGGCTTTTGTACGTATTGAGAGCTAAGAGTGCTTTTTATACTTTTAGTTTTTAAAGATTTTATTATTTTTAATCGTGTGTGGGGGTAGATGTATTTGTATGTGAGTACAGGTGACCGTAGAAGTCCAAGTGTCAGATAGATTCCTTGGAGCTGGAGTTGCAGAGTTACAGACGGTTGTGAGCTGCCTGATGTGGATGCTGGGGACTGATTCTCTGGAAGATCAGCATCGTCAGCTCTTTTATGTTTTAAAATACTTGGGCAGGAATGGTATTTTATGACATAAAATTATCCTAATGGAGTCACTGTTAGTCCATTTTGCACATAGCACATGTCTGCTTTTGCACTGCAGCCAAAACGTTGAATAGTTGAAGCAGACTGACTGCATGGTCCCCAAAGCCCAAGATGTTTAGTCTTTAGCAGGAAAAAAGTCTCTCTCTCTCCCTCTCCCTCCCTCCCCCTCTCTCCCCCTCTCTCTCCCTCTCTCTCCCTCTTTCCCTCCCTCTTCCTCCCTCCCTCCCTCCCTCCCTCCCTCCCTCCCTCCCTCCCTCCTTTCTTTCACTTTTGGTACATGCAGTAGGTTGATATGGCTGGCCTTGAACTTACAGAGGTTCACCTGCCTCTGCCTCCCAGAGTGCTGGAATTAAAGGTATATGCCACCACGCCAGCTTTCTATTTTAAATGATTGGTTGTGAGTATAACTCAAGGGTGGAGGGCTTGACTACATGTATCAGTCCCAGAGACTGCTTTGTTTATTTTATTTTTATTTTTTTAAATAATTGTTTGTAGTCCTCTCAGATGTATTTTTTGTCTTAATACAGTTACATGAAAACCAAGAATTGACATTTTAAAATCTGTATATTCCATCTATCAAAACTAGCACTTCTTCCCAACAAGGGTTAAGCTGTGTGTGTTTTAACAAAGGAGCGTATAACACAGTTACCTTCTTCACTCTGTTCTTTGTTCTCATTTCATTCCGTGTTAGTATGTTGATAAAATATTTACCAGTGTTTATGTATAGCTTATAAAGAGTGAACTTAGGAGTGTAGATTGCAGTGACAGACACGCAGATGTGTGTGAACTGAGGTCCCTAAGGTTTGGTCATACTTCCCGAGGGAGTTTTTCAGCGGAGCCCAGAGGAGTGGCAGCTCTGCCTCTCTGGAAGTCAGTGTTGTCCTGGGCATCACACGCCAGTCCCTCAGCCAGACACGCGCCTGCACAGCGTCCTCTTTCAGCTCTGTCTGTATGGGAGACGAGTTTTCCACTCCAATTTTATCTTTTCTTCTTTTCTTTACTTAGTAAAAACCCTTTTCCTCATAAATTCTCTTACATTAGTTAACTTTTCCTTTTAATCTGACTTTCTTATCAGATGAGGAAGAAAGAATGCTCATTTTTCTCCCCTTAGTTTAACATGTTTTTGCCATTGGTTTATTTCTTACATTGCCCCTTTTAAGTCCTGTGTTAGGCTTTCTGGACTTTCCTGTTGCGGTTTTTAAGGTTTTCTGCTATGATACCCTCTTGGGAGATTGACGTAGTTCAATTGTCTTCTGTGTGTGCTAAGGCACACCCCTTGTTCTAGTTCTGTGTTCCTGTCACGGCTCCCTTCTTCGTTGTTTCCTTATACCTAGAAATGGTAGGTGCCCTTCTTTTTAGCTCCTTTGCTCAGCTTTTCTTCCACCATGAACTTTTTTGCTTCCTTTTGAATTGTTTGAAGAGTTACTCATTTTATTGTATGTGTGAGTGTTCTGCCTGCATGTAGTATGTGTACCACATGTGTACTTGGTGCCTGTGGAGGTCAGAAGGCAGCAGATCGCCTGAACAGGAGTTATGGGCAGTTGTAAACTACCATGTAGAGGCTCGGAATTGAACCCAGATCCTCTAGAAGAGCAACAACTGCTCTTAACTGCTGAGCCATCTCTACCTCCGCCCCCTTCCCCCACCCCACCCCCACCAGTATTATGGTGTCTGGCGGTAGTTTTATCATTAAAAACATTCAATCTAAAATCTCAGTTCCTTCTTAACCCTAACTCATGTGTATAGTTGCCATCTCTGGTATACCGATCTTAACGTCAGTATTTGATCTAGAGCAGTGGTTCTCAACCTTCCTAATGCCAAGATTCTTTAATACAGTTCCATATGTTGTGGTGATCCTCAACCATGGATTTATTTTTGTTGCTACTTCATAACTATAGTTTTGCTACTGTTATGACTCATAATGTAAATGTCTGATATGCAGATGGTCTTAGGCGACCTTATGAAAGGGTTGTTTGACCCCAAAGGGGTCGTGATCCACAGATTGGGAACCACTGGCCTAGATTGTCATCATCTTCTGTATTTATTTTGTACTATTTCCTGAACCAAGTCATGTAACTTAAAATACATTTGAATGTCATTACCTTCAAGGACCTTACTTACAGGCCCTGCAGTGTAAAGCTGCACTTTATTCTGACCCATTAGTTTGAATTTCGGGGAAAACATATTACAGATGAGAAACCATTTTGAAACTTCAGTGGTAAATGCTGTGTGTGCAGTAGAATACAAAGTTTGTGGATTCTGTTGGAGATTTTAAAGGAAATCCTATCTCCTTTTGAGGTTATCTTTTATATTGGCCTTTGGATCCAGGACTGAAGCGAGTAGTCTCGATTGATTGCTCTATCTTACTAAAAGTGTTTTATAGCCTGGTAAACTTCACTCACACATTGGATTAAAACCCAGCGAAGCCCACAGAGGAGGCTTTCCTGGTGGTCAGAGTTGCTCCTTTGCCTGCTTGTATCTCATCCAGAAATTATTTACAGGTCTTGGGTTGCAATTATGATGTATTGGTAAGCTTCTGGTAAGATTATCACTTGGAAAGAGTTTAGGTTTTGGCCCAGGTCTTTCTGTTCTCATTTTATTTGCATGTGTAGATAGTTTGTTTGGATTTAGTTGTCTTGTGTTCTCTCTCTCTGCTTTCGCTAATCTACATAGTCATGGGGTTCCTAAGAATTGTAGAAAATGTGGTCCTTGAGTATTTTCTGTGGGGTTGGTTGCTCTGGCGGGTGCCGCTCTCCCTGTTTGACTTCTGTGCTTAATGATGTGCCTTTTCAGTAAGGTTGCTTTTCTTTTCTTGCTGCTAATATCCTTTTGTATTCTTTATTATGGATTGATCTGTCTGTCTCTCCATCTATTTTTTTTAATTATGTATTTTTGAGACAAGCTTTCACTATGTAGCTAGCCTTGGTGACCTGGAACTTGCTGTGTAGACCAGGCTGGCATGGAAACCATGCTAGACTTGTCCTGTGCATTTTATCTAGCCATAGATTAGAAAGTGTGTTCTCTGAACTAATGGTTGAATGCATTGTTTATGGTGACCTTGTACTGTTGTGGTGAGCTCCTGGCATTATTTGAATTTATTATCATTTTCAGATGTTCCTTTGGGGGCAGTTCAGTATCACAGTGTGTTTCGTGCTAATGAGATGGAGACTTGTCAGGTCCCTAGTTCTTCTGCGCCTGTTTAAGTCTTGGGAGAAGTCGTGACCCTCATGCCGATGTTTCTCGTTGTTCTTGGTCTTTTCCCCTTTTCTTCCACCAGCCCCAGTGGTAGTTTTCCTAGGTAGGTAGGTTACTGCCTATAGAGCTCTTTTATAGGACTGTATACTGAATACTGTATACTGAAGGACTGATGGTCCTTCAGTAACCTCTTCTGAGACTTTAGTGAATAAGATTCCTAACATTTTAGATATTAATGTTTTAGAACGCAGCAAGTGAATTACAGAAGAATCTTTGCATTTCATACTGTTTTATGAACTCAATTGTTAACATCAATACTAAAAAAGAACAGAGAAGGAACCCAGCACCTCCCTAAAATCACAAGGATGCATTTTGTTTTCACTTAGGAAAAACAGCTAGATGTTTAAGAGGTCACCTTCAGGCTCTCTAAGTGAGAGCAAAAATGATGAATCTTTAATATTGTTCTCTTAGGATAGTGAGTAAACCATGTCACAGATTTCTATAATGTAAAGAAATTGCCTCTGTGAAATTTTTATTCTGTTGGCTTCAGTATATGATAAATAAGAAATCCTATCAGATTTTATTGTTTATACATTTTTTTCTAGAATTTTGGAAAATGAGGTCTAGACATTTTTTAAAAAATTTAAAATTAAGAATAAGCGGGGTTGGGGATATAGCTCTGTGGTTGAAGGCCCTGGGTTCGGTCCTCAGCTCTGAAAAAAGAAAAGACAAAATAACAAAAAAAGAATAAGCTGGGGGAAGGGCGAAGAATAAGCTAGGTATAGTGCCCATACTAACCAGTACTTGAGAGCTGAGGCAGATGAATAGCAAGCTGGAAGTTAGCCTGGGCTACATAGTGAGACCCTGTCAAAACAGCAACAAAAACTCCTTCAAAGTCTGTCTCTAGGTTTTTTGATTCATTGCAGTTCCTATGCAGAAGTAGGCAGCCTGTATCTGCTCTAGATTTGGACTGGACCAATTAAAACTCAGCTAAGTCTATGCCTTTCATAATATAGGAAAGCATATGGGTTAATGCATGAAAATTGTTCCTTTTTTATTTTAATGCCTCAAACTTTCAAGCCCCAAGATCAACTCCATGGGGCTTATAAAAACCAATGTAGTTTTATTACATGAAAATTTCCGTCCTATCGTTATAAATTATAAATTATCTCTCTACTGTGCACTATTTTACAAAGCAGTTGAGACGTTTCTCCAACACTAGCCTGTTTTGAGCACTTAAGAACAAATTCTTGGGCTGAGAGGTGTCTGCATTGGTAAAGTGCCTGTGCACAAAGCCTGAGGACCTGATTTCTGATCCGCAGCACCTAGGGCAGCTGTGTCTGTAGCTCCAGTGCTGGCAGACCCGTAAAGGCCCTTGGCCAGCCAGTCCAGCTGGATTAATGAGCCTTGGGTTCAGGGTCTCAGGGAAAAGAAGCAATCAAGGAAGGTTGCTGAAGTTGTCTGTGGGTGTGTACACACAAAACAGCTGCATATACCACACACATATGCATGTACCCACATGAATACATACATTAACCACTACCCCTCAAAGTTATTTTTCTGTACTTAAAAAAACAACAAACAAGCATGTATTAGGGCTGCAGGGCCATGTTTTCACTGTGTTTCATTCATTTCCTGGCTGTCATTCTATTTAAGATGTAATTAAACCATGAAAACAATGAATGCTTTACTGCTTATAACACACAAGAAGTCATAATGTACATCTTAATCTTTGCAAACTGTTCATTTTTAAGTAGCCAGTCCACAGATCAAAGCACAGGCATTCTCTTGTGTCTTCACTCTGTAGTCTTGACTTCCCCAGCCCATTCCCCATTGACATTGATCCTGACTTCAAGAAATCCTGGTCACTGATGACTTCAAAGGTCAAACTAGCATCTTCTTTAATTCTCAGAGGTGCCCAGCTTGACTCTTGTAAAAAAAAAAAAAAAAGTGTGTTTTTTCATTCTGTGTGGGTGTGGGCACATGAGTACAGGTGCCTTCAGAGCCCAGAGGTGTCAGATCTCCTGAAGCTGGAGTTATAGGTCGTTGTAAGCTGCCCAAGGTGGGTGCTAGGAACTGAACTCAGGGTCTCTGAAAGAGCATTAAGCCCTCCTAGTCCCCCAGCTTGAATCTTAAGGGGGAATTTATTATGTTTGTGGTGGCTGGATTGTGTCAACGTGATCACCCAAGACTTACCTTCTGGAAGCTGATTTGTGTCACTTGCCTTTGACATTTCTGAAGGGCAGAATGGCACCTTTCATGGGGCTGTGCAGTTTATGGTGGGTCTCTGTTGGAGCTAACCACTTGGCTACAGCTGTCTGGAGCTAGGAAAGCCTTGGACCAGAGAGGTATGTTCATTATATCCTCTAGAGAGTCTCAGGTGGTCAGGGCTTGTTTTCGTCCTTAGGTCTCTTAGGTGTTCCAGTGTCTTAGAACTTCTTGTAACACGATGCAGAGTGACCATTTAGTTAAATATGTGTTTCATCTCCTGGCCTCCTTGGCTGTTCACTCTTCAGTAGTAAATGCAGGCTTTAAACCTCTCACTCAAACTCCCTGCTCCTACACCAAATACTTTTCTAGAATCTGTTTCGATGTTTAACAAATACCCCTGGGACTGGGTAGCAGTCCTCTGGATCAAGCCGTAGTATTTCAGCTGTCATTTGAAGAAGGCATAGTTACTTAGAGGAAGATAAACCTGAATGGAGACGTGATTTTGCTGTAATTCTATACTTAGGTTGCATTTTATCCTTGGTCCTTCTCTTCTGTAAAATACAGATTAGAGTAGATCCCTTTAAAACCATTGCTCATGATTCCTTAGGAAGAATAACAATGGGACTTTATATCCCTAGCTTAGATGTTCTAGGAATTGTGCAAAGATTACATTGGCTGCCTTGGTCCCTGAATTCTTACTAAGTTTCTAGCTAGCTTTACTTAAATTAGAATGCTTGTGCAAATGAGCTTTTGAACTTTTAGAGAACTCCATACTTTAAGATGGTTCATTTTACACACCGATTTAAAGTAGACTTGTCTCAAAGTTTCTTTACCTGACACTTAAGAGTACTGTGACCAGGTAAGTCTTGTCACCTGCTTAAACCTGTTTCTATATGTAGACCATGGGTCTACATATAGACTTTCATTCCACCTCACAGGATTTTTAGGATTTTTAGAATTGTCCAGCGAGGTGATATGTATGAAACTGCAGAAGTATCCCATCCAATAATTTCTGTAGATGTTTCACTTCCAGGACAATCTCCTACTTCTTGGTCACTCAGTCTGTGTTTACTTAACCGGTTGTAGGGTTTAGGATTAGACATTGTGCTGTGGGTTCCTTATTTTAATACTTTGGTTAGCTAGTCTTTGAAACTGTTGTAGCTTCTGGCTTGGTGGCTACTTGGCCCATTTCTGAACAGATTTTGTGTCTCTGATACTTAGGAAATCTGTGTTCTGAGCCAGGTGTGGTGGCCCACACCTGTAATTGTAGCATTCAGGATGCTGAGGTAGGTGTAATCCTTGTGATATCTAGTCAATTTAAAGTTAGTCTGGAATACATAGCAAAAACCTTATCTCAAAACAACACCCATCTGCCAGAGGCCCTGTTCTTCCATAGTTCTCTTAGTTGTTGGCAGGCTAACCTTTGAAAGACCAGGTAGATAATTTTTGGGCGGTGTATGGTTTAAAAGCAGTTGTTGGCCAGGCGGTGGTGGCGCACGCCTTTAATCCCAGCCCTCGGGAGGCAGAGCCAGGCGGATCTCTATGAGTTTGAGGCCAGCCTGGGCTACCAAGTGAGTTCAGGAAAGGCGCAAAGCTACACACAGAAACCCTGTCTCGAAAACAAAAACAAAACAAAACAAAAAGCAGTTGTTGTTTTTCAACCATTACCATGTGTGTGATACCTGTGGATGGATTCGCTCATATGGTGAGCATGTAGTGGTCAGAGAATAACGTTGTGATGGCTGAGCTCTGGTTGTCAGGCTACCAAAGCTCATGCTGCTTGCTGCCTCACACACACTCAGTCATTTCCGGTGTGGGTTCAGAGCCTTCTGCCTTCCTCTCAATTTGAGTCAAGACTCAGTGTTCCTCCAGGGGCTCTGGGTTTATCATTTGGCTGGAACACGGAATTCAAGCTCTAGCGTTTCTGAAACCGTTTTCTCCCAGGGACTCGTGTGACTTGTTAGCAGTGTAGTTCTTCCCTCCCGTGTGCTATAAACTGAGGGCTTCAGCCCTGTGCCTTTCACTGAGTCACAGTGAGAGACTTAGAGATCTTTTATGCAAGGTCTAGTTCCCAAGGTCTTAGAAATATAACTTGGCCGGGCGGTGGTGGCGCACGCCTTTAATCCCAGCACTTGGGAGGCAGAGGCAGGCGGATCTCTGTGAGTTCGAGGCCAGCCTGGGCTACCAAGTGAGTTCCAGGAAAGGCGCAAAGCTACAAAGAGAAACCCTGTCTCAAAAAAACAAAAAAAAAAACAAAAAAAAAAAAGAAAAAAGAAAGAAATATAACTTATAAAACAGCGTTATTTTCACAATTTGTTTTTTATTTTGTGTGCATTGGTGTTTTGCCTGCATGTCTGATGAGGATGTCGGACCCCTGGGAACTAGAGTTGCACAGTCTTGCACGGTCTTATGCTGTCATGTGGGTGCTGGGAATCGAACCTGGGATCCCTGGAAGAGCGGCCATGCTCTTAACCACTGAGCCATTTCTTCAGCCCTATATCTCCACTTCCTCCCTCTCTCCCTCTCTCCCATCCTCTTTCCTTCCTTCCTTCCTTCCTTCCTTCCTTCCTTCCTTCCTTCCTTCCTTCCTTCCTTCCTTCCATCCTTCTATCCTTCCATCCTTCCATCCTCCCTCCTTCCTTCATTTTTCCCTTTGTTTCCTTTCCTTTCCCTTCCCCCTTCCCCTTTCCTCCTTCCCCTTACCCCTTCCCCCTTCTTTCCCCTTTCTCTTTCTTTTTCTTTTTCTTTTCCTCTCTCTCTCTTCTTGAGACAGGATTTTTCTGTAGCTTTGGAGCCTGACCTGGCACTCACTCTAGACCAGGCTGGCCTGGAACTCACAGAGATCCTCCTGCCTCTGTCTCCTGAGTGCTGGGGTTAAAGGCGTGCGCCGCCACGGCCACCACCACCACCACCTGGCCTATCTTCACTATTTGTAACATGATTATTTAATTGTGTTACAGAACTTATTTTACAAGCAGATTTTACCTATTTTTCTTGTTGTTTCAACTTGTTGAGAATTTCTATTTCATTATCATAGAAATCAGAGAGATTTAAGTGATTTCAAAGAAAATCATGTTCCCTGTTGTCAATGACTGACCGTGGTACTTCTCAGGAGCCGACTTACTTGGTCTTTTAAAATAAGCTTGCATAATAGGATTTGTAAAGTGTTGACAGTACAAATGAAGTCCTATTATCTCATAATTTTCTAACGGTAAGATTAACTGGACTTTATTCTTCACACAATTGCAGGTGTGTTCACCCCCGAGGAGGTGTGATACAGAGTGTTTCTTCCTGGAAGCATGGCTCTGGCACGCAGTATGTGGGCTCCCGGCAAACACAGTCATGGACTGCTGTGACTCCCCAGCAGACGTGGGCTTCCCCAGCAGAGGTTGTCGACCTGACCTTGGATGAGGATAGCAGACGTAAATACCTACTGTAATGCAATGTCCCTGTTCTGCACTGTTCCCTCCACCTCCTCCTCCTTGTGACATGGGAGTCATCGTCATAGCTGCAGCTTCAGAAGCTGTTTGTGGCATTTGTGGAATTGAAATTCATGATAACCTCCCCCCTCTTTTTATTAAAATAATTCACTTAGGAAAATAACTTATCACAGAGAAAATAATTTTTTCTTTTCCTCCATAAGAACATGAGAATGGCGGATTTTATTAGACAACTTCATTTTGCTTGGTGACTTACCTTAAAAGTCATCCTCCATTTAGAATAATATTTTACTTACTAGTCAAAATGGATTTCAGGTTTTGAATCTTATATTTATTTTTCTGTATAATGAAATTAATAATTAATATCTAGATGTGACCACCCTCTGTCTGCCTCACTGTCACTCCTACTCTAGGGCTTTTGCGCTCACATCAGTCAGGTCCTCCTCGTTGGCACCTGGTAGGGCATGTGCATTTAGAAAACCCTTCCTTTACAGTGGAAGACAGAAGTATTATAAAATATATTTTTTCTTTAGTGTATGTCTTCTGCCTTCTTTCCTGACATAGCTCCTTGTCAATTTGCCATGACACAAATATTTGAAATGCCCCCTCCCTTTATTTCCAGATACTATTAAGGGGACTCAGTTGGTCTCCTGTTGCAATAATTGTTAATTCTTTGAGAGTTTCTGGATATCTGAAGAGTGCATTGAGAGATCAGTGGGAAATCTCTCTCTCAGCTTTTCCCCCTGGTTTATTCAACTAGGAAGGCAAATATGGAAACTTGTTACTTGAGTAGGAAGAATTTAAGAGGCTGTGTGGCATCTAAGTCTGTAGGCACTTGCAAATCTGAGAGGAAAGTGCCTTCTCTTGCAGCTGGTTGCCCCAGAGAGGGTATGTGACAACTGTGTAACTGGACCTCATGCTGTGTTTGGGTAGTTTTCTTTGCCTTCTAAAATATATACACAAGAGAAATGAAAACATACCGTAAGAAGTCAGATGCAAAGCACATTGATAGTACTTTAAGTCTTACAATGTCTAAAAGGATTAGTAAAGGGTAATAGAAACTTCAGGGAATTTAGGAAATGCCAGCAGAGGAATTTTGTGGCATTAATTACTACCTTTTTTCCTATACTGTTGTAGTTACTAGTGAAGTACTTTAAAAAGCAATACCTAGAATAAGAACACCATGTATTGTGCACAGGGGAGTGAAGTAGTACTGGCTCAGAAGACTTCCCGTTTGTTTTGGTGGGTTTTGATTCTGTTTGCATTGTTACATGCGGTGTTGCTATGTCCTTTTGCCTCCCTCCTTATGCCTTGCTGGTTCTTCCTGACTGTAGGAGGAGACCTGCCATCTTCCTTCAGTTAACACACAACTGACTAAAGACCCACCTATACTGCATAGAGCACTGTGCAGGGTGGATGCTGTGGAGGCCTGAGGGGAATGAGACACAGCCTGCATGCTCATGCATGAGTCTGCCTGGCATTTTCTTTTTTCTTACGTAAAGACAAGTTTATTCTTTTAGTCCCCTTCTTGTTACTTCAGGTCTTCTGTAGATTCCTTCAGTAGGTATGTATTTGAGCACGTGTCCTTTGATCTTTTCTGGTGGTATTCATTTGATCTGCCCTCTGCTCACCAACTTCTCATTTTTCCCCCTTCAGTCTACTACTAATTAGGCTTTAAAAATCATGAATCTCCAGTGTCAGTACATCATTTATCGCTCTCACCTGGCCACAATCCTAGACAGAAACCAAAGACCCAGAGGCCAGAGCGAAACAGAACTTTGAAAATTCACTGCTGGTGTATCTTTGGACCTTCACATCTTGCTTTAGGATTAATTTATTGAGTTTTACTGTTACACATTTTTTTTTTACTTGAATTAAAATACTCAACAAAGGAGAAACATAATTTCTGGTCTTTGTTTTCCAGAAAATCATTGATAAGAGAATATAGTGGAGTGTATGACTTGAAGTTTTCATAGCTTATATCTCCCCCAGTATCAGGGCACAGCCCCATTTTAAAGAATGTTTTCGCATTACTTATTTTCTTGTTAATAATGTTTTGTTCAAGTCTGTACAGTAGGTGATTTCCCCTGACATTTTCTTTAGTCCCTGTTAGCCATCCCCTAACTTTGGGTGCACTGTGGATTGGGGACAGAAGGGAGTTGTAAGTAAGCTCTTTTCTGGCTTTTTGCCTTTGTCTTAGGTTGTACAAACAGATCCTTGCTCCTGATGCAGGTCCCTGACTACTTGACTTGGTGCATCAGAACAGAGATGTAGGCATTAATATGCAAGGAGTGAAGGGATGCTTGAGGCTGTCGGCTCTCTAAAAAGTATGGACTTTCCCATCTGATAACTAATTAAGAGGGCATCCGAACTCCTGTTAGTGCACATCCAGGAGAGTGGGAATGTGCTTTCTGGCAAGGTGTTAATCAAATTTTGTGACATATAACTCTCAGAACATTTGAAATTTTCTTAAAGAGTATTGTTTTCTAATTAAAGTTTTACATCTGGTAGCATAAGTAGTTCTTTATGCTTTGCCAAGATATTGTTTGAGGGATACAGTGGGATCATAGATTGGTTTATGACACAAATGTGGTTAATTTCCTTCCCCTCCAATTTGAAAATCAGAGGAGCAGAAACCTGGCTGTTCACAGCTCTGTATGGCAACTACTGCTCTTTTGTAGCTGGCTCTTCTTGTAGATCAGTGGTTCTCAACCTGTGGGTCATGACCCCTTTATGGATTGAACGACCCCTTCACAGGGGTCTCCTAAGATCATCTGTATATCAGATACTTACATTACAATTCACAGCAAAATTAGAGCTGTGAAGTAGCAATGAACAGAATTTTATGGTTGGGGTCACCACACCATGAGGAACTGTATTAGGGGTTGTAGCGTTAGGACGGTTGAGAACCACTGTTGTAGACTAGCTGGATGTTGTCAGTGTGAGAGAGCGGCCATCACATGTGTTTGTCGCACAGTTCTGAGCATGAGCTGCCCGGGTTGCTAGTTAGTCATTGTTCATCTACTGTTAACACATTAACACCGTGAGGGACTGAAGACAAATGCATTGCCTGCTTTTTTGTACTGTGTCACAAGGCTTGCAAAAGCCTAGGGCGCAGTTTTGTCTTAGGTTTGACTTTCTTTTCCTTTTCATTTTTTTTAATAAAGGCAAAGAGCTGAGCCCCCGTTCCTGCTCTCCCGTGTGTGTGCGATGTGACTTCCGTGTGTATAAAAACTGTTGCACCTAACCAAACTTCCTCGGATTGTGCACTGTTGGTTTAAAATAATCACGTAGTTTAGTCCAATGCTGTTGTGTTTTTTTTTCTTTTTATTTAAAACACTACTTATTCTCTAACAAATTTCAAAGGGTAGTGATCTTAAAAAAATCACTGGAAACTAGGAAATGTTTTTGTTGTTGCTTTGTTCTTTAAAGAGTGCAGAGGTCATTGAATCTTTTGCTCTTCTTACCTTGAACATGAATTGTCAGCCATTGTATGGCTAGGAACCAGTGCACTTGGCGTTAACAGATCTGCTGTTGCTGGGGACTGAGCGTGGACTTGATGCAGTGACGACAAATCATTGCGTAGAAGTAATGTTTTCCAAATGTGCAACTCAAGTTTGTAAAATGAAATTTGGTTCTTTACATCATTATTTAGTTTGTGTTTCCATTTAGTATTTAATGGTCTTTGGAGAAAAAAAATAAACAGAGTGTTATATATATATTTTTTGGTGCAAGATGAGATTTTGTTTTTTGAAATAAGTCTGTAGCATAAAGGTTAAACTATTTTAAGACAAAATAAAAATAGAGTGTATTTAAACAATGATACTTTCTGAGAATTTTTTTTTCCTGCCTTAGTTAACAAGGTAGTGCCTGGAACCATCCCCAAGCTATCCTTTGGAGGTGAAAATGTTCTATTTTGTTCATAGACCATCTAATCCGTAGCTGTGTCCTATTTCCAAGATGTGTTGTGAGTAGCTTGTGTCAGATCTAGGGAAAAACAGTTTCATGACACTAGGGCTTGGTTCAGTTGGTGAAGTGTTTGCCAAACCCAAACCTGGGTTTGGTCTTCAGCACCCGAGTAAAAGCTGTGTGGTGGCACAGGCTTGAGATCTCAGCACTGGGAAGTGTGAGACAAGAGAATCCCTGGAGCGTCATGCCCAGACATGCCAGTCATTTGTCAGCTCCAGACCAATGAAAGACCCTGTCTCAAGGAGGTGGATGGCATTCCTGAGGATGGCAACCAAGATAATTCTCTATATCTCCCAACACATACTTGCGCGTGTACCCCCCAACATGTATACAGTAATAAAAAGCACTTAAAAAAGAGAAGATAGTTTTATATTTGTGGTGATACACTGTATACCCTAATAAAATTTGCCTGAAGATCAAAGAACAGAGCAAGCCACTAGATTAAACATAGATGTCAGGCAGTGGTGGCACACACCTTTAATCCTAGCATTTAGGAGGCAGAAATCTGTCAGGATCTCTGTGAGTTTAAAGCCACCCTGGACTACATGAGGTTGACTCAGTCTAAGAGAGAAATAAAGCCAGGCAGTGGTGGCATATGCCTTTCATATCAATACTTGGAAGTCACACACCTTTAATCCCAGGAAGTGATGACTGGGCGGAGAAAGGTACATAAGGCCTGAGGAGACAGGAACTAGAGGCTTTTTCAGTCCTAGAGGTAAGACGTGACAGTGACTTGTTCCTTTGTCTCTCTGGTCTTCAGGCAAATTTTATTAGGGTACACAATGTATCACCACATACATTAGTTTCTCTGTAGCCTGTATCTCTCTCCTTAGCTAGGGCCAGTGATTTTAGTTACAACTGAAGGTACCTTTGCTTCCAGGAACAAAACTCCATTCAGGACTAATCACTTTCCAGAAAACACCATGCCAGGGGCCGACCACCATGATTGCCTATGATTTAACAATGTATTTTACAAGTAACCTCACAAACTTTTCCTAGTTTGGTTCTGCTTTCAGAATTTTATTTGGTTACCAAAATGGTAGAAGCCATGTATGAATATCTTATGACTTTTGTAAAGTGCATGAAGAAGAATGAAGATCTAGAGAGAGAGTGAGACCTAGCTCCTAATTCCTGTCATTCAACTCCAGATCCTTGCAGTCCAAGACTTAATGATTCTGCTTACCAAGCAGGGCTGTTTCCAGTTTGTTTGAAATGCCTCCTCCATACTGCCTTGTGTCTGAAACCTAGATGTGTTAGCACCCACCAAGAGTTTGTGTGCTGGCACACACTCTTTGACTCTAGAAGGAAACTGGTTATGGGTGACCTCATTTTCTGACCTTTTGACTTTTGTAGAATAGGCACAAGTAAATAAAATAATATGTGGCTAGTGCTTGTCCAATACGGGCTTCTTCCTTCTAGAAGTCCTTGCTGGACTTTGTCTTTCTTGGCCCTTTGCAGTGGTTGTCACCCTGTCGGTCACACGTGGGGTATTTACATTGCAATTCATAACAGTAGCAAAATTACAGCTATGAAGTAGCAACGAAATAATTTTATGGTGCGTGGGGGGTCTCTACAACAGGAGGAACTGTATTAAAGGGTTGAGGTATTAGGAAGGTTGAGAACCACTGCCCTATTTTTTTTTTTTTTTTTTTTTTCAAGACACAGTTTCTCTGTGTAGTCTTGGCTGTCCTAGAACTTGTTCTGTAGACCAGGCTGGCCTTGAACTCACAGCGATCTGCCTGCCTAAAGGCATGTGTCACCACCAGGCGAGAACTGCTGTCTTAATGGTTTGTTTTCTCTACTGTAGACACCATCTTATTGTGTCTAAATCTAAATCTAAATCATCAATCTAAAAAGAAAAAATTACAGAGCAATCGTACACACACACATTAGTTTTATTTTAGCTGTGTTATTGCTCTGGAAGGAGTAGTCCTCTGAGATCATTGGTAAGTGTGATTCTCTTCTCTGACTCCATTCTTTTTTCTTTCTTGAGACAGGCATTTACTATGGAGTTCTGGCTGGCCTGGAACTCACTGTGTGGGTCAGGTGGCCTCCAACTCACAGTGATCTGCCTGCTTCTGCCTCCCAAGTGCTGAGATTAATGGCATGCACCATCATACTCAGCTTCCATCATCATCATCATCATTTAAATTTTGAAACATGGGGCTAGAGAGATGGCTCAGCAGTTAAAGAATACTGGCTGCTCTTGCAAAGGACCCAGGTTAAATTCCTAGCACCTACGTGGTAGTGTATAACTGTGTCAGGCACAGACAACATTCTTACACATAAAATATAAATCTAAATTTTAAAACATTTATTCTCTCTATTGCTGCTCACATGCACATGTGTATCCCCAAGCATGGAGGTCAGAGGACAACTTACAAGAATCAGTTCTCTCCTTCCACGTGGGTACCAGGGTCAAACTCCATTTTCAGAAGCACTGACACATAGAACTAGGGGAGCTCCTGGGCCACTGTAGGATTTTGACTCAGAGACTCTACCTGAAGCCAGAGAATCTATAGGAAGCAGCAGCAAGAGCAGTGAGCTCAGAAGTGCAGGCAATGATCCTGAGGAGCAGAGACGTACAGAAGAAATGCCTGCTTACCCAGGAGGATGTGGATCTTCAGGGCCGCCGCAGATCCCGTCGTGGGATGGGGAGTCATGAGATCTTTTTGCTGGGCCTTGGTGTGGCATTTGATGGGTGGGTGAAGGATGGGTACAAGTGCCAATGGCCAACCAACTCTGCAAAGAGGCATGGTGGGGGTCTAGAGTTGGCATGCTGCCTGGTCACATACCTTAGCTGTTCTGTGTGACTCCCTACTCTCTGCTGAAAGAAGCTCCTTGGGGACCCTCCACCTTCTGTGCTTCGGTAATTGGCACTTGAAACAGTTAGACCTATTCCCTTCGGGTGACACTTTAGTCTCAGGAGTGAGAAGGTGAATTGAGGTGGACTAGTGAATCTTTATAGCTAATTCTAAAGCATGTTTGACATTAGGGTAGATCGTTATCCTGGGGCAGAGGTCAGGTCAGTGGATGGGTGAGTGAGCAACAAAAGGTGGCGGATAACCTCTGAAAACTGAGGGTGCTAAAGGGACTTGAGGGTTTTTTCTTTGTTTGTTTGTTTGTTTGTTTGTTTGTTTGAGACAGGGTTTTACTGTATAGCCCTGGCTCTCCTGGAATTCACTCTAGACCAGGCTGGCCTTGAACTCACAGAGATCCCCCTGCCTCTGCCTCCTGAGTGCTGAGATCAGAGGTGTGCGCCACCATGGCCCTGCTGTTTGTTTTTAGTTGGGGGAGTGCTTTATTAGTCTCTGTAAACGGGCTTTATAGTTCTGAGTGAAGAACATCTTAGAGCTCTTGTGTCTTTGGGGATATGATTCAGCAGGGCTGTAGGCTTTCCTGGTCTAAGCTGCTCAGTGTTCTAGTGTTCTTCTTGTTGAAGTTCTCAGAAGGTATTGGATAACTAACACCCACACAGCCTTGACTCTGTGATCCCTGTTTTCACAGTTTTACAAGAATGTTTGCATCTAAATTTCCACATGGGATAAGAAATGCTAATTTTACACACTGAAAACTGAGCAGAAGAGGGACAAACAGACACAGATTTATACGTAGGGGCTTTTCTAGAACAACTTTGTTCCTCATATGATTTTATATAGGACTTCTTAAGATTAAAAAAAAAAGAAAACTCTTGCTGGGCAGTGATGATGCACTCCTTTGATCCCAGCACTCGGGAGACAGAGACAGGCTGATCTCTGTGAGTTCAAGGCCAACCTGGTCGACAGAGAGAGTTCCAGGATGGCCCAGGCTACACACAGAGACCCTGTTCGAGAAAAAAAAAAAAAAAAAAGGAAAAAAAACCCTTTTCTTTGTTTGGTGTTTCCCTTCATTTTTTTTTTTTTTTAAAAGAGATTTATGTGTAATCATGTCTATGTGTGTGTGTGTGGGGGGGGGCGGGGATAGAAGTGCAGGTGTCCATGGAGGCCACAGGTGGTCAGGGCCTGGAATTGGAGTAATGGGTGGTTGTGAACCGCCTGACAGGTGTGCTGGGACCAAACTTGGCTCTTCTCCAGGAGCATTTCCCACTGGTAACCACTGAGCCGTCTCTTCAGCCCTTCCGTAAGTCTTTTTGCTACCAGCTTGGTCTTTTTTCCAGCTTGAGAAGACTCAGATGTCTTCCTGAGTAGATAAGTGTTTGATTGGGCTAGTGGTCACAGATTTGAACATAGGTACCAGACCCTCAGCCGAGTATGGATCCCAGCTCAGGCTCTGGAAACTTCCTATAGAAGACTCTCTGTCTCATAGTTATGGATCTGAAAATTCAGATGTCCCATAAGCAAGAAAAGATGCAAACTGACAGTACAGGACAGCATTCTCGTAAGTAGGATTGGACATACGTTTTTAAAAGGAGGCAGAGCAGTGGCAACTTGTTTTCTGGCTTCGGGAGCATAATTTGTCTCAGTAATTGGAGAAGCTAGAATTGTCTAGTGAAGCTGACCATGTGTACACACCAGGGCCAAGTAACTTCTTGGGATGATCCCTTTAGTCATGACCCCTGTGACTAGTGTGTAGAAGGAAGTCACGGAGACAATTCACTCTGTCTATAGGCCAGTTTGTGATTTCTTTCTTTAAAAGTAGAATAATTGAAAGTAACTGGAGACCGTATTTTACACAAAATCCTTGTTTGTTGTATGCGGACGTATGTCCTCACGTATGTACACAGGGCCAAGAAGCAAAGTGGATTTTTAAACTGTGGATCATACTTTAAAAGACGAAGAAGAGCAGGAGGAGCCATGATTTTAAGATTAGTTTGTGTCTTAAAATGCTTCTTGCCATTTTTTCCGTTTTGAGCTGTTTCAGTGTAGATCCATCAAGATGTACACACCACTCCAGCCACAGTGCAGATTAGTAAGTAGAGGTGTATTTGTGTATTTTTGGCTATAGCCCTGTGATATTGTCTCAGGAGTGGGGGTCTAGAGAAAGAACAAGATTCAGAATTTTATATGATACCACTTATTTGACATTCTAAAAACGAAGCAGGATGTTGGGAAGTGTTGCAGTGTCTGTCTGTGCCCCGGGGCCTGAAATTCCCTTCAGTATCCTCTGTTACCCTCTGTGACAAGATGCTTCAGAGAGACCCATGGTTAGGAGGCTGGATGTCGTGGAATCTGGGAATGGTTCCTTTCACTCAGCCAGATCCCTTGGTGATGCCCAGAGAGACCCCAGTATGCACAGAGCAAGAGAAACTTGGAGACAAGGATAGTACTATGGGCAGATAGATCAGCCGGCTATGATAAGGACCTAAGGCCAGGCCCTAGGAAGAAGAACTGGAGAAGTCCAAGGCAAGAGAAAGATCTGATTGGATAGAACAGGTGATGTAATCCTATGCACTCAGAAAGTGCACTGGGTCCCCATTTAAGTTAGCACCCATTTGGTGGCTTCCAAAGCAACCAAAGCCATGCATATGTCCACTGTTCAGAGCCTAAGTACAGGTGTCTCTTTAGAAGCCTTTGGGTAGGCTTGGCGGTGGTGGCATATTCCTTTTATCCCAGCATTTGGGAGGCAGAGACCAACCTGGTCTACAGAGCTAGTTCCAGGATAGCCAAGGTTACACAAAGAAACCCTGTCTCTGAAACAAACAGACAAACAAACAAACAAAAACCACCAAAAATAAATGATAATAAAAGAGAAACCCTTGGGTGCATCCACTCCCTTTGCTGAGCACCTGTCTCTTAACCCAACTGCTTAAATCTGTGCTTCAAGTCCCTTTCAAAAGAGGGAACAGTGTTGTATGTTGATAAAGGGTATTCATAAGTGCATAATGAACACCACATCTGGGGTCATGGTCACCTCTGGGGGGAGAGGTGTGACCAGGACAACAGAGACTTCAGTTTTATTACTCCAGTTTCTTAAGTTGGATAATGAAAACACAGAACAAGGACAATTTTTGTTTTTGTTTTTCTGAAACAAGGTTTCACTATGTAGTCCAGTTTGGCCTTGAACTTATTATTCTGCTTTTCAGGTACTGGGATTCTAGGGTATGTGCCACCATGCCTGGCTTTTTTTTTTTTTTTAACCCTTCTGTATTAAATATTTGTAATAGCATCAAAAACATTTTAAGCAGAGAAAAAAAAAACCCCTTCCAACTTTCTTAATATGTTACTAGAAATGCTTATGCTTTGGAGCTGGTTTCTGTTAGCTACTTGGAACACTTAGATATTTGACCATGAACATGAACAACACCACATTTTTTTCTTGATAATGTTGCCTTATTTAAGTTAAAAGCTTTTGTGCATCAAAGGATAACATCAAGAAATAGAGAAGACTGTTCACCCAAGAGGAGAAAGTATTTAGAGACCTCGACTAAGAAGACTTGTGTCTGTATCTACTCTTACAAACCAATTTTAAAAACACACAGAAATGGACAAAGGCCAGTGGCAATGGCACAGGCCTTTAATCCAACACTTGGGAGGCGGAGGCAGGTGGGTGTCTGGGTTCTGGGCCAGCCAGGGATACATAGTGAGGCCATGTTGTGTGCTTTTTTGTTGTTGTTTGGTTTGGTTTGGTTTTTAAGGAAAAAAAAAGAGATGGACAAGGGATCTGGATATTTCTACTTGGAAAACAGACACACATTCAGTAATCACGCAAAAATAGTCCCATCAGGAAGATGCCAATCAAATGTGCGATGCTCTCATTACCATTGCAGTCATTATGATCTGTTAGTTGCTTTTCTCATTCACGTGACCAGAGACCTGAAGAAGCAACTTGGGGATGGCTAGGTTTATTTTGACTGTGGGCATTTCTGTCTGTCTGGGAGGGGAAGGCATGGCAGTAGGGGGCATCTCTGTCTGTGGTGTGGCCCTGGGAAGCAGCAGCCTGTTTACATTGTGGTAGGTCAGAACCAGAAGCCAGTATAGCCTTTAAAGACCTGCAGCTATTTCCACAAGTCTTAAGCTCCATAGCCTTCAAAACAGCCCTAGACACGCCGGGTAACAGGTGCTCAAAACATGAGCCCATGGGGGCATGTCCAGATTCAAGCCAAGGCAGAGGACTAGTCTCAAAACATCCAGGGAAGACGGCAGATTTAGAACCAGCCTCTCTCTGATGTGGAGGAGTGGGGATAGCAAGAAGTAGACCCTGTCCCATGGAGAGGAGGAAGGAAGCCATTGGCAGTTGCAAAAGGAGCAGGGAGTGGCCTGATAAGGAACAGGGCTCCACCCACACAGTTCCCTGGGGAGTTAGGGAAGGCAGAAGCCCATCTGAGAGGCCAAGAGGACGGACTGTGGGAGTCAGTCCTCTACTTCCAGTGTGCGGTTTCTGAGGAGGGCAAGCGCCTTCACTGCTGAGCCGGCTCATCAGCTCTCCATCTTTATTTTTTGAACCTGATGCTCACTGATTAGCTTAGTGGCTGGCCAGCAAGCTGCAGGGATCCTCCTGTCTCCACCTCCCAGCTCTGGAATGCAGGTTTTCCATTTTCTTTCTGCGTGGGTGCTGGGGAGTGAACCCAGTTCATCATTCCCTTTATCAGCCAAGCCATCTCCTCAGGCTTTTATATTTTATCTCTTGTTGTTTTCTTTTTTGAAGCTTTTGTGGTTTTAATTTTTTAATTATATAATATTTTTATTGATTATTTGGGAATTTCATATCATGTATCCTGATCACACTTTCCAGTCCTCCCAGGTCTGCCTCCCCCCAACCCCCCAAAAAAAGGAGAAGAAGAGAGAGAGAGAGGAAGAAAAAAATCCAATTTGTGTTGCCTGTATACTCACTAGAACATGGCCAAATTCCCCAAGGCCAGCCTCTTAAAGAAAACAGTCCTTTCCCACCCAATAAATGACCATTAAGCAGCATCCATCATGCTTAGTTTCTGCTTTGATTCCTTCCCTGACCCCCCTCAAAGATGGACTGTGACCTGAAAGTTGAAGTCAACTCAACTCAACTCTCTCCTCCTGGTTGCTTTTGGTAGTGGTGTTTGTCACAGTGGCAGGAAGGAGGCTAGGGCAAGTGTGACTGCAGCCTCCAGGAACTGGGGGACATGACTGAGACACCAGACCTAAGGAGCCAAGTCCTAGGAGAAGATCTGAGAAAACACTAAAGCACAGAAATCTATTCATGAAATTACAGAAGAAAACTTTCCAAATCTAAACAAAGAAGTGCACTTTTGAGAAGGAGAGTCATTTAAAATCCTAAGTAGTTGTGGCCGGACAGGAAGCTAGCCATGGCACATTTTAGTTGGCTCAGTGTTAAACGATCCAAGTAATAGCCGGGCAGTGGTGGCGCATGCCTTTAATCCCAGCACTTGGGAGCCAAAGGCAGGTGGATCTCTGAGTTCAAGGCCAGCCTGGGCTACAGAGTGAGTTCCAGGAAAGGCACAAAGCTACACAGAGAAACCCTGTCTTGAAAAAAACAAACAAACAAACAAAAAAGCAAAAAAAAAAAAAAAAAAAAAAAAAAAACCAAAAAGATCCAAGTAATAAGACACCAACACACGTAGGCATGTAACACGTCACAATATTGTCAGGCTTCTTAACACAAACTGTTGGAGCCAGGAAAGCATAGGATGATCGTTTTTATTTTTCTCTTCTCCAGGATTTTGTTTCTTTTTAGGGGTTGGTTGATTTTGGCTAGTGGTTTGAGGGTATTTTCCAGTTTGGGGAACACCTGGATCAGGAAACAGCCTGGAGTAGAAAGCAGGGCCCAAGTCCCTACCCCAGCTGCCTACTTCCTCCAGCTTGGCCCTACTTCCTACTTCCCACAAACTTCCAAAACCTCACCACCACCTGCTAGGATCCAAGTGTTTTGAACACAAGAGCCTGTTGGGAAGATCCACACTAAACCATAACACTCTGCCATGGTTCCTGTATGCACACAGCCATGGCATAATGCCAAATCAACTTCAAAAATCTCCATTGTCTTAGAATTCCAACTGTTCAAAGGGCTACAGATACTAAGATTCAAGGCAGTTTCCTCCTCCTCCTTTTTCTTCTTCCTTATCCTCCTTTTCTCCCCCCCCCCTCCTTTCCTTTGCTAACCTTATTTGTTCAGGAACTCATACTGTAAGCATCAATCAAGCCTGGGCTTTGGTCTATGAGCTCATATCACCTATCAGGGAAGAAGCAAATTAGCCCATTACTTTTAAATTCAGCCTTACTCAGATTTTTAGGACATGGAGAGAACACACGCATTGTCAGAATGTCATGGCAACTGCACTCCCGTCCCTTTACAGCCTTTGTGCCTCCCTGAAAGCCCACAAGCCTGGCTTCACCGTGCATCTCTGTCAGCACTGTGGCCTTCTGAACTCCCGCCAGAAAAACCCATTTAAGTCTGTATATGGTATTCTAGGGCATCTCCAGCTTGCAACTCCAAACTCCCATCTTCCCATAATCAGGGCTAAAGGGCTGTAGCGAATATGGGCAGGTTTCTCACAAGAACTTCTTGGCACCAGAATTTTGTGTTAGATACATTCCTCATCTCTGTGAGCAAATGCTCAGTAAGAAGCAACGTGAGGACTGAGGAGATTACACAGTGGGTAAGAGTGCAAGCAAGAGAGGACCTGGGCCAGCAAGAGGACCTGCGTGTGAATCTCTGGCACCAACATGAGAGTGGGGCATGCCTCTATATGCCTATAACTGCAGCACTATGGGGTGGACACAGGCTTTTCCCAGGGGCTCACTGACCACCCAGCACCACCAGAATAGTAAGCTTCAAGTTCAGTGAGAGACCCTCTGTGCTGGCTAGTTTTATGTCTCCTTGACACAAGCTAGAGTCACAGGAGATGAGGGAGCCTCAATTGAGAAAATGCCTCCATAAGATGGGGCTGTAGGCAAACCTGTAGGGCATTTTCTTCTAAATGATTGATGGGAGAGGACCCAGCCCATGGTTGGTAGTACTTCCCCTGGGCCAATGATCCTGGGTTCTATAAGAAAGCAGGCTGAACAAAGCCATGGGGAGAAAGCCAGTAAGCAGTGCTCCTCCATGGCCTCTGTGTCAGCTCCTGCCTCCAGTTTCCTGCCCTGCTTGAGTTCCTGGCCTGACTTCCTTCAATGATGGATTATGGTGTGTTGTGGAATAATCTTTTCCTACACTGTAAAGATGTGTCATTTGATTGGTTTAATAAAAAGCCGAACAACCAATAACTAGGCAGGGATTTTCAGGCACACGGGATGCTAGGAAGAAGGGGAGAGTTGCTAGCCAGGTGCAGAGCAAGCAGGATGGGCTCCACGGAGATCAAGCAGTAAAGCTATGAGGCAGAAAATAAATTAATAGAAAGGGGTTAATTTAAGTTATAAAAGGTAGCCAAAAGCAGGCCTAAGCTATCAGCTGAGCTTTCATAGTTCTCTGTATGGTTATTTGGGAGCTGGCAGGCGGGACAGAAAAATCTGCCTATAGTGATGTACAAGTGTAAGCCGAATAAAGCCTTTCCTCTCCAAGCTGCTTGGGTCGCAGTGTGTCATCACAGCAATGGTGACACTGAGTAGGACCCTCTTAGAAAATAAGGTTGGGACAGTAGAGTGAGACACACACACACACACACACACACACACACACACACACACACACACTTTGAGAACACTGTCCACAGTAGGGAAGTCATGGCATCAGGAGTTTGAGATGGTTTGTGGACATCTCAGTTGATCAGGAAACCAAGGAATTCTGTATTTCAAGCCCTGAGTGTAACTTCCAACCAAGATTGCTATATGCAGCAAAATTACCTTTTATATTTGATGAAGAAATGTAGATATTTCAAGAAAACCATTGACTAATTCACCACTTTCAAAGTGGCACTGCAGGAGATACTTAGAGGACTTTCTGAGGAGTACTGTGGTCACTCAGTAAATAATTACAATCACTGACAAATGAGAGTGCAGTTTTCATTGATGAAAACAATAATGCAAAAATGGGATTCATTATAACATTTTCATGTGTAAAGATACTTTTTTTTGTCTTATTCCCACAAACTTATCTTAGTCTGCTTTCTGTTGCTGTGATAAACACCATGACCAAGGTAACTTGAGGAGGAAAGGGTTGATTTGATAGAGCTGCTGTGTTATCCAACTATACTCCTGGATATCAACCCACAGGAGTCTGAGCACACTAGAGAGATACTCGCACATCTATGTTTATTGCTTCACTGTTCACAGTGGCCAAGATATGGAGCCAACCTAGATGCCGTCAACAGAAGAATGGATAAAGGAAACATATTTCTACACCATAGAGTCTATTCAGCTGAATGGAAGAATACAATGTCATTTGCAGGATAGTGGGCAGAACTAGAAACCATCGTGTTAAAGCAAAGAAAGACAGACTCAGAAAAACAAAGATAGCATATCTATTATGAGGAAATATGTTGTGTGTGTATTTGTGTGTGTGTGCATGCCTGTGTGTGTGTGTGTGTGTGCGCGCGTGCGCGTGTGCATGAATACATGCACGTGAACAGGGCCTGTGTGGGTAGAGGAAAGGGTTTCAAAGGAGAAAGGTGGGAGAGCGAGAGAGTGATGTGGGGCCAAAAAGGACAAGATACTGATTTTTTTCATGCAGAATCTAGATTTAACCATAAACGTGTGTGCATACATACATACATATTGGTGAAATTATTAAGGCCACTCTATATAGTTAAAAGGGAGGTTATTTAGTGGCATAACTTACAAATGAAGGGATAGGTAGGTTGCAGGGTCTATCTGGCGGTGTTCTCTGGAGAACTCTGTTCGGTCTACCTCCAGCGTCCAGGGTCCAGGAACCAAGAGAGGGTGTCGCATCTGGATCTCAGGTCTTCAGGGCCCTCTCCTGGCCCCACCTTGTAGGCGTGACAGTTATTGAAGCCTCAGTGGAGGTTGGGACTTCCAGATCAAAGCTGGAATGGCTACCCACTACATGAGGTGACATTAAGTGTTGAGGAAATGCAGAAGCTAATACTTGTGTACCCTTGGTGGGAAAACAAATCTTTCAACTGTTTCTCAAGTGGTTAATCTTAGTCCAAAAGCTTAGTGATACATGGATGAGCCTTTAAACCACATTCAATGGTAGAAGCCACTTATAAAAAGATTGCATATTCTTCTATTTATAAGAGATAAAGATTACTGGTTGCCAAGAAGGAAATAGGGTATGGTGGTTTTAAAAAAATGGTCCCCAAAGGGAATCACTATTAGGAGGTGTGCCCTTGTTGGAGGGAGTATGTCACTGTAGGGGTGGACTTTAAGGTCTCTTTTGCTCAAGCTTCCCACAGTGTGACAGTCAGTCGACTTCCCATTGCCTGCAAGATGGAGCACTCTCAGCTCCAGCACCACATCTGCCTGTTTGCTGCCATGCTCCCCATCATGATGATGATGGACTGAACCTTTGAAGCTGTAGATTTACCACAGTTGCTAGGTGGTGGTGGCACATGCCTTTAATCCCAGAACTCAGGAGACAGAGGCAGGTGGATCTCTGGTCTACAGAATGAGTTCCAGGACAGCCATAACTGTTTCACAGAGAAACCCTGTCTCGAAAAACCAAAAAAAAAAAAAAAAAAAAAATTATATAGAGGTGATGGTTACAGTCATATGAATATAACAAACCCCACTGAATTACATTCCTTAGACTATTAATTTCTGAGGCTGGAGCAATGACTCTGTTAAGAGCACTTGCTGCTCTTGCAAAGGTTTTGAGTTCAGTTCCCAGCACACATGGTGGCTCACAACTCCAGTTCCTGTGGATCTGCTGCCCTCTTCTGGCCTCTGAGGGCACTGCATGCACATGGTACATCTATCTATATCATCCATCCATCCATCCATCCATCCATCCATCCATCCATCATTCACTCGCCCATCAATCCATCCATCCATCCATCCATCCATCCATCCATCCATCCATCCATCCATCCACTCATCCATCCATCCATCCATCCATCCATCCATCCATCCATCCATCCATGTCTATATATATATATATATACAGGAAAATACTCATAAAAATAAAAATAAATAAAACATTTTAATGATGATTTATAGTATGCAATTCTATTAGAAATATACGAACTACCTGTGGAATTGAGGGTAGTATGTTTTGAGCGGTTAATGTCACTAAATGCCACACACTTCTCTGTAGACAATTTTAAATAGTGGGGCCACAAAACACAGTTATTACCTATGTACAGGGGACCCAGGACACACACAAAAAAATGGCCATAATTGAAGGCAAACATAACTGGCTTCCTCCACACTTATCCTGACACTGAGAGACGTCAGAAGAACTCCCACCCCTCACAGAAGAGTCCCCACTCCTTTGAGAGATACAGTTTCTCACTGTCCAAACTACAGGTAAAAGTTATTCCTAAATAAACCAACCCTCATTCCCGCTGGATGGGAGTGCTTATGGCTTCCCAGAGAGGCTCTAGGCAGGCTGTGTAAGGAAGGTGGGGGGCAGGATGCAGTGAGTTCTCGGGGTCCTGCTGAGCACCATCTCTTTCGTGTCACCCGAAAGGTTTTGCCATCACTGCAAGGGGCCCATGTCCCACAGCTGACATCCTGCCAGTCTGGCCATGACTGCCTTTGGGGCATTGGGTCGGATCGTGACAGCTCACTCTCAAAGATGCCCTTTTCTGTTCTAAGATCTATTGCCAAGGCTCTCACTCCGTTTCTTGGTTGCAGGCTTTCAGTGGCTGTCACAGCAGAGAGATTGTGGTGTCATTCAGGGATGCTGAGCAAGAGTGTGCCAGGCCTTGGCTTCAGGTGGTGTTGCTATCCTCCAAGGCTTAGCTCTGTTGACGGGCTCCCTGGCCCTTGCTAGAGCACAGTTGCTCCTGCACTGAAAAATGCAAACCTTCCCCTTAGCAGTGAGATATTCCAAATCTGCTGAGCATCAGCTCAGGCACTAACTAGCTGGAACCAACCACACCGGAGGTGTGGCTGCCACAGGCTCTTGGGAACTCAAGTCTTTCGACGTGTGGACACCTCACTGTGTGGGACTGCTGGTGATCAGATCGGAAGCAGAGGCAGGAGGACCACAACAAGCTGGAGGTTAGCCTGGCATACACAGCAGTTTTCCGGGTTGCATTGTGAGACCCTACCTGAGACATAATAAAAAAGATAAATGAAACTGGGCGTGGTGGAGCACACCTTTAATCCCAGCACTTGGGAGGCAGAGGCAGGCAGATACCTTGATTTTGAAACCAACCTGGTCTACAAAGGTTCCAGGGCAGCCAGGACTGCACAGAGAAACCCTGTCTTGGAAAAACAGACAAACAAACAAAGGTAAGTGAAAGGAGGCTGTGTTTCCTAAAAGGAGTTTTAAAATGTAAGTTTCTTTCATTCCTTTTTTTAAAAAAAATTTAAAATGTAGGTTTCTTTCTTCCATTTCGTTTAAAGTGCAAATTTCTGACTTTGAAGTGTTCACATGTGGTCATAGTCAGGCCTGCTGGCTATACAGCTGGAACAGACCTGTTGGTACAGGAAGATATGAAAGTCAGCCAGACCCATTACTAAGGGGTCACCATTCCTATTTCCCTCCCCTCTGTCTCTCCACCATGAACAGAGCCTGGGAGGCCGGGTACCCTGACCTTGACTTTATGCAGGCTACTAAGACTACAGAGAGCCACTCCCATAAGCTACAGAGAATACTCACTGAATGGTGGCAGCTGGCATCCTCGGTCCGATAATTTCCGGCTTAGTAAATAGTCAACCAAAAGAAAGACCAAATCTATGTCCTGAATCTTGCCAACCACATCACCCGGACCAGTGCTCTTTGGCCTAGCCCAGCTGGGCGGAGTGGGGCCAAGTAAAACGGTGCAGGTCGGAAACAGCCCCAGGCGCCATTTAGCTGTTTCTGGGCTGTGCACACTTGACTGGACCAGCCAAGACTTAAGTATTTGCTAAGTGTTAGGCAGTGGGCCAGACCCTGGGGCCAGTCTTCATCCACAAGTAGCTGGCGCTCCCTGGTGTAACAACCCATCACAAAAACTAGCCAAATGTTAAGGTCGCTACACAAGGTGGTGAGACCACAGAAAGAAGTCTGCTAAGCCAGCAGGCTGAATGGGATGACTGGATGAAGGGAGTTCCTGTGGAAGGACAGACTTTCTCAGCGAAGTCTGAGGATGGTTTCCAGCAGGTGGAAGGTACGCGTGGGTAGGTATTATTCGGGTATAAAACCTGGACAAGGCATGGAGGTGAGCAGCGGCATGGTTCAAGAGAGAAACTGCTAGAGAGAGCAGTTGCCTTGGGAACACCCCACAGATATGCTAGCTGTGGGAGCCATGCTGTTACCCTCAAAATATCTCTATATTTAAAGGTAGGGAGAGCACATTTGAAAAACAAAAGTGCATCAGACCTGGTGACCCAGGCCTGTGATCCCAGCACTCAGAAGGCTGAGGCAGGAGGCTCACCAAAAATCTGAAGCCAGACTGGGCTACAGAGACCCTGTCTGAAAACTAAGACAATTTTTAAGATCCCCTAACTACAATCAAGGTATACTTCTGAAATGATGGGGAACTCTCTCTTCTTGGCAATGAACTGAATTAGAAGAGAATTGACATTTGGAAGTGGGGACTTTTGTTAGGAGGCTTCTGTAGGAACCAAACAGATCAATGCCAAAGATGGAATCAAGGAAGCGGGGGACATGGTGGAAAGGAGAGCGGAATGAGGAAACACAGGGTGGTCTGCAGGACATGATAATGGTGTCTGGGTGGGGTGCGGAGCGCCCGGGTGAGGAGAAGACAGAAAGGGGGGCTGTGAGGGCTGCGTCCATGGGGTCGGGAATAAAGAAAGTGGGTCAGGTTTGCAGAGATGCTTTTGTGTGTCCCGTGTCATACCCCCGAAGGCGAGGATACGTTACTACCATCTGTAGTTTCTCACGGTAGGACTGCAGCACGGGCCATATTTGGAAATACTGTGAGCCACCTGCACTGCCTCCTGGACCACGTGACTGAGCCAAACCAGTGATGCTGGGGGTACTCAGGGTCGAGGATGCTGTGTGGCTGATGCGGATGCACAAGGATTTTGGAGCATCTCTGTATCTTCTGCTGTAGAGAGCTAGTCACCTTTCGGCTCCATTCTGATGGTGGTGCTGGGGCAATCCATTCAAAGATGGAAGAGGTGTAGCTAGGTTGGGCATGGGCGGGACCAGAGGGCACAAGTAGGTGGCAGGAGCCTCTTTCTTAGGTATTCAGTACTCAGCCTGTTGTGCTGATGACTCCTCAGATGACACTGAGGAGTTTTGCTTTTTTGTTTTTGTGTTTTGTGAGTAGCTGATAGAAGACCAGTGTCCTAGGCCTGATTCAGCGTGTTAATGCTAACCCAAAAAACGGGATGGTGTTTTCCCTTAAAATCCCCCAGTTAATGTAGCTATGAGTGACAGTGGTTAGAAGAAACCCATCCTGGGGGCAGAGCTTAAAGCCTGTTCAGGTATACCTGTTCCTTGACTTGGTGTAGAGGGAAAAATCTTATGAATTTCATAAAGATCATAGGGAATTCTGGGTAGAAAACGGCTTGGTTGTTGGGTAAGAGGCCTGAAAGGAAAAGATGTGAAGAGAGGTGACAAGGAGGTCCCGGAAGAGATCCCAGAGAACACCTACGCAAAAGAGGCAGCTCCCTCTGGAGGTCAGCCTCTCTTTCGGGGCTGACAAGGGCTGAGGTCAGACCCAGGGCCACTACACCAATGTGACTGCTGAGACTTGATCAGCCAGTCAGCCACTGGAGACATTTTGACTACCTTGGAAAAGGCATCCAGTGTTTGTTCCTCGATTGATTGTCTTTCTAATGTTGTCCCGAGGGTTGTTTTTGTTTTTAATATCTGATTATCTGATACTTTATAACCACTCAGACTAAGCAGCCCAAAGCAGGTGTGACAGTAGTACCTGGCCACTGAGACCCATTGGTCTGTTGTATACCAAACTGGTAGAAGTATTGGTCCCACTAGGGTGGTGGGTGGCTTACTGAAAACTGAGCCAAGGTTCCCGTTCAAAGACAGTACAGTACAGTGGGATTGGGTACTGTCATCTAGGACACAGGGCAAGGTGGTGGCATTAATCGGCCAGGGTGAGGTAAGGAGTGGACCGCATGGGGAGCCTTATGTCCCCTTTGTCATCCTGGGATTTCAGGGAAAGGTGTGGTTCATGAGTCTGTGTGCACTTGGGCTCGGCCTGGCAGCAGTCTTGCTCAAGTGTGTGGACTCTGTTTGGCTAGTGTGTTCCCAAACAGCCTCTGGGGGGAGTTAATGGCCCTGGAACAGTAACAGTGGAGGACGGAGAGCAGTTAATAAATGTCCTAGCCTTACACGTCACAGCCAGGTGACAGATGTCCCAGTGTATTTGTGTTGGGAAAGTTCTGGGAGGCATTCTCAGGAGATGCCGGTGGACTTGAGCACTGATGGCGGTGTCTTTGACGATGGGCCTTGTGCTGGTTTTTCCCCTTCATTTTCCACTCTCCACGGCTCCTCCCTCCCATCTCCCCCGAGTCTCCACCTCAGGCTCTGCTTCTGGAATTAAAACAAAAGGCAGGAGGAAAAGGCCAGAGTTCACCCTGATTTTGACACGCTGGAGAGATACCTAATGGAAGCAGGCAGTAGGTGTTGGCCCCGTGAGTTTTGGAGATGTAGATTTCTGTATTAGCTTATGGTGGTTGTAGTCACACAGGCTTAGGGAAAACTCATCTAAAAGGAGCCATGGAAGAAAGAAATCCCCTCAGAGACAGTGCTTCTTAACCAGGCCATTTTATCACACGGAGTACAGGGGAGAATGCCTGAGGTATTGAGGTATTGGTGTGTGTGTGTGTGTGTGTGTGTGTGTGTGTGTGTGTGTTGGGGGAGTACGTGTTCCCACTGGTATTTAGTGAGTGGAGAGCAGGGGTGCGAACAGCCTGTACATACAAGTCAGACCCCGGGGGAAACTCCCAGCCCCAAGCCAGCGGCACTGATGTAGCCGTACTGCTCCAAGGCAGCTGTAACTAACACCCCATTTCTGGGCTTTCTGAGCTCCCCACCCCAAACGGACTTGGCTCAAATCGTTATGGCGCACAGTTGACAAGATCACCTTCTATTAGAGATGGGCTGTGATGAAAGCGTCGTGGTTAAAACAGTGAACGTGTATTTTGTATTAGACAACAAATTTCGGAGTTGGGTGTAGGGACCCATAGGATTTATGCCCAGACCCATTGAAACTACCCACCAAAGGCCCCACTCTGCAAAGACCACTGTCTGGTCTCATCCGGTCTTAGCTCCGCCAAGTACAATGGGTAGAAAAGTTGAAAGGCAGAGCAAGAGGTGAGAAAGAGGCCCGGATGGTTCCACCTTGCTTGTTTCCAGAGAGTTGGCCCAGGAGTCAGAAGGCCCAGCTCTGGAACTGGCCAAACAGCACATCAGTCTTGGGATCTTAGGCCTCAGTGTTAAGCAAGGCTAGGGAGGTAGGAGCAGAGAGTTCATGAAACAGGCTGTGGCTGCCTCCTGTTTAGTCTGGTCTACACACCTCATTGCCTCCGCTGCCTCTGCAACAGGAAAAAGACAGGGCCTTAGCACTGCCTGCCTGGGTGTTCCGCAACATCAGTTACGTGAGTCTGTTTACGTAATGACCACAAACTGGTCAGTCGGCACCCGGGTCTGGATGAAGACAGAAATGGGGACTCCCCTCAGGGAGCTCCACCTCTACCTGGAAAGAAGAAATGATCGTGGACTTACTGATCAGCTCACAGAGAAGACAGTGCGGTGACTAGGGCAGGTTTTGTTTTGGAAATCAAAATAAAAAACAAAAATCATTTTGTATTAGTTCGCTTCTTCTCTCTGTTGCTGTGTCAGGGAGGAAGGGGTTTGTTTTGCTTACACTTCCTGATCACAGTCCGTTGAGGGAATTCGAACAGGGCAGAAACCAAGAGGCAGGAATTTAAGCAGAGACCTCTGCTTTCTGCCTTGCTCCCTATAGCTTGCTCGGCTTGCTTGTTTTATACAACGCAGAACCACCTACCAAGAGGTGCCATTGCCCACAGTGACCTGGGGGTCCTCTTGCATCAATCATTAGTCAAGAAAATGCTCCCCCAGGCCCCCAGGCCAAACTGAGAGTCTTTCTCATTTGATGTTCCCTCTTCCATAGGAAGCTTGCTATTTCAAGTTAACCAAAAACTAGCCAGCATACACTTTGTTTCAAAGTGTGTCTGTTTTTTAGAAAAACCATGTGATATCCTGCTTTGAAGAAATTGTTACTTTTTCCTAACCCCAGATGATGGTTAAGTCAGGGCTCTCCCATGCCACCGCTCTTCTGCAATGTCTCTGGTGCCCAGCAGAGGCCGACGTCGCTCTTCCCAGCGCCTGCACGGCAGGGAACCAGCCCCTTTCTGTGGAGACTTGGAGGCCTTTTCTCTAAGCGAGGCTTTACAAACTTTTTGCCAGAGACCCGTGGTAAGACATGCACATCTTGAAGCACTCCGGGCTTAAGCTCATGTGTGTTTGGCTAACAGTGCTGTGTATGGTCCTCTCCCCTCACGTTTTTTCTGAGACTCGGTTATTGGAAAAAAAAAAATACTGCTAACACCCTGATCTGAGAGCCCACCAAAGGGTGGAGCCCTTGTTCTGAGACTCATTGGGAATGTAGGCTGTGGAGGAGGGGAAGCGTGAGCTCTGGGGTTGCCTGAAAGGGACTTCTGGTACAACGGTATAAATATAATCCCACACTACCGCTGTCCATCCGGGACCTGCCTGTTTGAGTCATTACATCTACACCATACCCCAGTGTCAAGATACCCTTGTCTGTGAAGCAGAATGATATTACCTGCTTACAGGGAGCTTGTGAGGATCAAAGCAGCCCTGTATGTGAAGCTCTGAGGACATGGTCCAGCCTCCGGAGGCCCTCCGTGAAAGACAGCTCTGGCCATCCTCACTGTTCCATTTCTACGCTGACAGCCATTTGTGTGGAGCATGAAGCCTGTCTAAGTGCCTCGTGATTCATTGAGTGTGACCAAGCAAAGAGCTCTGGGCTGGCAAGTGTGACCAGGACTCATCGTGATCAGCAATGGATGCTCTGGGAATACATAGACATCTGGAGGACACCTGAGCTCCAGGGCTCCTGGATCTGAAGTGACAGCAGCCACATCTCACCGGGGCACTTGTTAGAAATGTACATGCTGGGACTACAGTTCAGGTGTAGAGCCAGACTCGGAGCAGGGAGTCAGTGTGTGTGCCCGTCACCTTCCCCATGAGTCTGGTGCCATCTCTATTCTGAGCAGACTTTGCTGAACTTCAGAGGCACCTGGAGGAGACTTGTGGTCAAGGGCATACATGGGACGGATTTAATCACATGTCCAGGAATGGGGTCAGATTTCAGTGCCAGGCTGAATGTAACCCGGGGCTCAGACATGTGAGCCATGCACGACCACTGAGTTGTGCCTGCAGTCCTAAGCAGCTGCATTTTTTAAAAAAGATTCCCAAGTGATGCCAGTGTGTAGCAAGAGGAGGGAACCTCTGTCTTAAAGCCAACCTGGAGCAGAGCAAGCTTTGAGGGGCGGGGTATCAGGCAAGCAGGAATAGGAACGGTAGTAGGGATTTGTTAGTAGATATGGGCTTAGGGGATGGGGTGGCTTGAGGGGAGATGCTGGTGCCCACAGAAGGTTCCAAAGAAGCTACAGTTGGGATTGTGTTTAAGAAGTTGGACCATGAGACCAGGCGCCTGGGTGCAAAGCCGGTGCTGTCCTTTCTAGTGGTACGAATGCCATCGACTCTCTTACCCTCTTAGCGGCCGCTCCACACAGACTCCTGTAGGAATAGGGTTTCAGAATTGCTGGAGTGCGGGCTGCAATCTCCGCTTGAGGTAACAGGCCAGGACTAAGCTAAACTGTTGGAGGAGCTTAGTGTAGCAAGAGATAACACTGGAGAGGTGAGGGGTCAAAGTCACAGAGATGCCTGGACTTAAAGGGGCTTAAGAAGCCACTAGAGAGTGACAGGTGCCGGGGAGCCACATAGGGCTATGTGTGGAGAATTTGCCAGAGCACAGAAAGCAGAGGAGCATGACCCAGGGGGGCTGGTGCAGCAGCAGGTGTGGACTATGCCTGCCAGCCGGGGTGACTGAGGAGCTGCTGGGATGCTAAGTAGAGCTTGGGTACACGCTGTCTGCTGTGGAGGGGGAAGGAGAGGAAGGGGAGACAGGTGACTTTGTCCTCAGCCGGAGAGTTCCCTGGATACCGGGTCCCAGAACCAGGCTTCCATTTTGCTCTTCCATCTCCATGTGGCTGGGTCTAAGGCACACTGAGACAGACTCCCCTGCCCCACTTCCTGGCAACTGTTTATTCTGGAAGGACCTGGGGTTGGGGTTTAGAGGCCGTGAAGACCGACCCAGACAGGATTACTTGGAACCTGTGGATTCTCATCTCCAGGACTTCATCCCCATGTGACAGAATCTTGCTGTCAATCACCCATTGCTTCAGACAAGCCACGCCCCACCTTGAAGCAATGGCAGAGGTGACCCTTGAGCAAGTCTGTCCCCATATGGCTCTGGGAAGCTGGCAAGGAACTTCTAGGTCCCTGCTCTCCCTAGATGCCTGTCCCAGTGTGTTGTCAGGCAGAAGCTGGCTGAGCTCTGCTCCCCCCCCCCATTGGGTTGGGTTGGGAGGGAAGCAGAATTCAATTACCAGCCTGGAAGGCCTTGGTGAGTATTGGATTAACAGAATTGTCTGTGGGTCTAGGCCCTCGGGGCACTGCAGGAGGAACAGAAGGTAAAATCTTATTTACGATGTCATCCTTCCAGGCCCCAGGAGTTCGGTACCCCAACAGTCTCAACAACATAATGTGGGTTCTTCTCCAAGCTGGTGAGAGGTGGAGGCCACTGGGCCAGGTCTTCTCAGCCTCTCCAGTCAGTTTCTCCCAGTGCCAGAGTGAAGGTGAAGGATGCTGCCAGAGTTCACCAGGAGGCAGGACCAGGACTGATACTGAAGAAAAGCCATAGGGGACCCACTTCCTGTGGCCCATGGCCTTGTGGGCCTGTAGAGAAAGTACTAGAAATACTAAGCTGAGAGCCCCAGAAGTGATGAGTGTGGTGGTGCATGCCTTTGATCCGGCACTTGAGAGGCGGAGGCATGTGGACCTCTGTGTGTTCAAGGCTAGTCTGGTCTATAGAGTGAGTTCCAGGACAGCCAGGGCTACACAGAGAAACCTTGTTGCAGGGGTAGGGGTGGAGGAGGAGTGGGAGAAAGAAAGAAAAAAGAAAGAAATGGGACATTGCACATTAAAATCCAGGCTTGTAGTCAAGGCTCAGCAACTGTGTGCTGAGTAAGGGTCCCCGAGCAATGCAGGACCAGAACCCCAGGGAATCTGTCCACCACTAAGCCAGTGGAGATGACAGTAGCAGCTGCTGATTAGAACTAGATGACTGGAACTTTAGTTCCCTATGACACAACAGTGAGTGAGCAACGTTCTCGGCCACAGTAGGTCAGGTCTGGCGCAAACGCCCTCCTCGCTGCTGCTGCTGCTGCTGCTGCTGCTGCTGCTGCTGCTATGGTTCTGTTCTGGTTGTGCATTCCAGAAAGATGAGGCCACTGGCTGGTCCTGAAGGAGCGGAGGAGAAAGTGCTTGGAGGATGGGTTAGAGAAAAGAGAAGGGACTAAGCAGCCAGAGGGAGCAAAATGTCCTGATTTTCAAAATGAAAAGGATCCAGCTTTTGGCATCTCAGCTTAATGCCACTCAACAGCGCTCTGGAATTATTAAACAGATGGTCTGTGAGCTCGTTACAAAGAACATGCTCATTCCAGAATAGTTCATTAAGTCATGGCAAGCCATACCCAGTGAGTTTCGTTACCAAAGTATTTTTCCTCCACTTTCTCAACATATTTATGATCAGCCAGACAGGAGAAGCAAAGACTCTTTTGCAAGCTGCTGAACACAGTTTCCCTGGCTGGCTGTGTGCACAGGAGATAGATGTGCGCGGGGAGGATGCCACTGTCGCTGTGGCCTTGGAGCTTGGGGTCCAGTCACCAAAGGGCTGGAGGAAAACGGTGGGGGATACAGTGAGTGCAGAGGGGCTCTGTTCACTGGAGACAGATTCTGAGAGCCCCGGTGGACGCCTGCGACTGGACCGAAGTACCAAAGCCGAGTGTGTTCCTTCCATGTACTTACGGTAGAGCGCTCTCTCTCTCTCTCTCTCTCTCTCTCTCTCTCTCTCTCTCTCTCTCTCCCTCCTCCCTCCCTCCCTCTCTCTCTCTCTCTCTCTCTCTCTCTCTCTCCTCTCTCTCTCTCTCTCTCTCCCTCTCCCTCCCTCCCTCCCTCCCTCCCTCTCCCTCTCCCTCTCCCTCTCCCTCTCCCTCTCCCTCTCCCCCTCCCTCCCTCCCTCTCTCTCTCTCTCTCTCTCTCTCTCTCTCTCTCTCTCCCTCCCTCTCCCTCCCCCCCTCTCTCTCATGCAGGGGAATGAAGCCAAGGCCTTGTGCACGCCAAGTAAACATTTCTCCACTGAGCTAGACCCCCCAGCCCTATGACAAATTCTAATTTGTAAATTAGGTACAGTAATTAACAGTAGATTAACAATAATTCTAATGACGCGATGGAACAATTATGGCAACCTATGGCAAGGAGGACCACTCATAGTTCGTGAATTGATGGCGTGTGCGTATTTCCACTAAACAGTTCAGACTGAGGTCTGGTACAGTTGGAGCCCTTGGGTTAGGAGTGACCATTGTCACCACTGGTACTTATGAATTTAACTGTTTAATGCAGGTGTGCTGGCACCTATGTATAATCCCAGCTCTCAGGAGGCTGGTACAGGAGGACTATGAGTTCAAGGCCAACCTGGGCTACATAATGAGAACTTGACTCAGAAAAAAAAGTTTTACAAGTATTTAAGAGCAAAAAACAAACCAAAACAACAACAACAAAAACTAGTACCACAATAGGAAAGTAATACTATACATTATTATTTATTAAGTAATAGAAGTAGTATAAGCTTGTGACAGAAAACTTGGAAACTAAAGATCATAAAGTAGTCATGAAGACGCCTGCAATTCTTCCTCCGTGGTACAGATTGATGGAGTGTGACCAATGGGATAGCAGTGAGGAGGGATCAGATGGTATTTAAGATGGTGAGGGGTCTGGGGTGGTTAAACCTGGAAAGGAACTGTGAGTCACTGAGGGGTTGGCAAGGAAAAGCCATAGGGCCAGCCTGTCTCATTCAGGACAGAATAAGAAGACAGGGCCTCCCGGAGGGACTAAATCCAGTTCACAGAAAAGCAAGAGAGGTTTGTTTGCCAGCTAGTGGGAGGATTTTACCTTGGGAAAGGGTGGGTAAGGCTATTGGGGTGCTCAAGCAGATGTTAGTCCTTACCTCTTCCTGTGACTGGCATCCCACATTCCCCATCTGACTCTAAGACAGTGGTTCTCAACCTATGGGTCTTGACCCCTTTGGGATTGCATATTAGATATCTGCAGATCATATATTTACATTACAGTTTGTAACAGTAACAAAATTACAGTTATAAAGTAGCAATGAAATAATTTTATGGTTATGGGTCATCACATGAGGAACTGTATTAAAGGTTTGCAGCATTAGTGTGCTGGTTTGTAAGAAAATGGCCCCCACCCAAAGGGAGTATCACTGTTAGGAGATGTGGCATTGTTGGAGGAAGTGTGTCACTGTGGAGGCGGGCTTTGAGGTCTCATATATGCTCAAGCCATGCCCAGTGAGACAGACTACTTCCTGTTGCCTCTGAGTCCAGATGTAAGGACTCTCGGCTTCAACATGTCTGCCTGCCCTCCACCCTGTTGCACCACGATGATAATGGACCAAACTTCTGAAAATGTAAGCCACCCCAATTAAATGTTTTTTTTTTCTTTATAAGAATTGCCAGGGTCATGGTGTCTCTTCACAGCAATAGAAACCCTAACAAAGACAGAAGTTGGTACCAGGGACAGGGGTATTGCCTCGATAGGCCAGACCATGCTTTTGTTTGAAGGAGTGTAGACCTTTGGACAGTGGGTTAGGAAAGCAGGGGGATGCTTTAAGCTCTACTTAACGGGTCATACTACTAGGAGCATGGAAGACAGTGGTGCTAAGAGTGATTTGAACTGTGGGGCACTAGATCAAGAGGGTTCAGAAGGGAAGAACATTCGTATATGGCCTAGAGACCAGCCTTGTGATATTTTGGTGAAGAATGTGGCTGCCTTTTGCCCTTGTCTGAAGAGTCTGCCTGAGGCTAAAGTGAAGAGATTTGGATTAATTTCATTGGCAGAGGAAATCTCAAAACAGCCTATAGACGCTGTCATGTGGCTATTAGTGGTAACTCTGATGAAGATTTATAATGAAAAGGAGCAAGATGCGCAGGGTAAATTACAAAATGTAAAATTTGAGGCCAGCCTGGTCTACAGAGCAAGTTCCAGAACAGGCAAGCTTAGGCAGTGCAGTAAACCATCGAAAACATGAAGTTGGTGAAGATGTGATTGAATGGGAGGACTGTGTTCCAACCCCAGTAAGCAGCAGAACTTGGTAGCTTCGGCCACATGGTTCTGGCTTTAGAGTCAAGGATAAAAGAAGGGGGTTATGGAATCTCCCTCCGTGACTAAGGCAAGCCACTGAGGTCAGGCATGTGTCAGGGGTGTCCCTGAATGGAGGCCCAGAGAGGCCATTGTGTGAAACTGAAGTTGAAGCCTGGATTGCCTTGGAGACCCTAAGATGTTGGAGATGCCAGAGTCGTGGGATACCTGTCAAGGAGAGCTGCTAACAGGGAGTGGAACCAGCCCAAGGGAAAAAGTGTGTGGTATCGTTGGAGGAAGTGTGTCGCTCTGGAGCCTGGCTTTGAGGTCTCATATACTCCCAGTGAGACGGAACACTTCCTGTTGCCTGAATTAAGATGTAAGGATTCTCAGCTCCAGCACCATGTCTGCCTGCACGCCACCATGTCACACCGTGATGATAATGGTCTACACCCATGAAAAATGTAAGCCACCCCAGTTAATTGTTGGTGTGGTCATGGTGTCTCTTCCCAGCAATAGAAACCCTAACTAAGACAATAATTAGGAAGGTGGGGAACCACTGGTTTAAGGTCTTTGTATCTGTAGGTACATATATAGAGGCAGAAAGAAGTAGGCTCAGTTACCACTGAGGCAGAGGAGTAGGCTGTGAAACTGTGTGCTCTGGGTTTCTGAGCAGCATATAGCTGAGTATATTTGCATTGAATAGAGATGGTAAGGAAATGATTATTAAGGCTTGCACTGTGGGAGATGCTTCATGTCATAGGACTGTTTTGATTTCTTCAACTTTCCTACAATTGACTTGCTTTCAAATCCAATAAATGTCAAGTTAAAGAAGATGTGTCTCCCACATGTGTGAGGATGCTTTCTTGGCTGATGGTTGGTTAGGGTGTGGAAAGAAGAAAAATTTTTCTAGGTAGATCTTTAAGATGGGATTGGCTGTGGGGGTCTTGAGAGTCAGGCAGAACTGTTTAGATTTGGTGAGCATTCCATTGGTAACTAATGACCTGATTTTCTGAACCAAATTCAGGTCTGTAATCCAATATGTGTTAGCATACTTACCAGAACAGAAGCTCGCTAGAATACAGTCCTGGCACAGGTCAGTATCCAGCCCCCACTCCCCACATACATGAGCACATCTGTGACCACAGCTCTGTCTCTATGCTCTTAGAGCATGACCTTTCCGAGTGCCTCTTGCATTGTGTGTCACTTCGCTTATCTGTCCCTAAACCCTCCGAGCTCTTTGTGAACAGGACCATAGCCCTTGTCAGGTGAATGAGGTAGGGGTAGGTAGGGAGTGTGTGGTCAAGGCCAGTGAGAACGTGGGCACAGTGATCTCAGAGATGACCACATGTCCCGGGGACTGGACTGTAACACTAGAAGAGGTTCTCTTTGGATTCCTGACAAGGTTGACCACAGGGCTTGCCTAGGTGGGGGACTCCCAAGCCACTCAGTGCTGATCCTTGTGTGACACCAGAAGCACTGTCCCTGACTGCCTGGCCTGCAGGACAGTATGTTTGGGGCATTTTTTTTTTTTTAAATTCCTTATAATCAAAAGACACTTTGGAAATCATTTAACATAGGAACCCACTAGCTGCTTAGCAGGGGATCTCTCCCCACCCTCTTGGCTGGAGACATTCATGGCCTGCCTGGGTGTGATGTCTTCTGACAGTATGCTCTTTTGTTTGTCTGAGTCTTCTGGGGTCCAGCTCATGTGCCATCACCAGGAGCGTTGTCTTGAGGACAACCTGTCACCAGCCTGCATGTTCCCGTGCTGTGTGGACCTATTCACGAGTCCCAGCTCACGGTGTACTTTTGCAGCTACTGTCAGTGGGTGCCACCAGTGCCCACTGTCTTAGTCTCTCCTCCTGTGGCTGTGATAAAAACACTCCAACCAAAGCAACTTCAGGGAGAGAGCGTTTATTTTAGCCCAGGGTTGAAGGTCTAGTCTATCAGGGCAGAAAGTCAAGGTAGCAGGGGCCTGAAACTTCTGGTCATATCATAGCAACAGCTGGGAAGTAGAAAGGGGTGAGTGTGTGCACGCTAGTGCTCAGCTCACCTTCTCTATTTTATAGTCCAGGATGCCCTGCCCAGGGAATGGTCTCTCCCACAATTAGATGGGTCTCCCCACATCAATGGACATAATCAAGACAAATCCTGTGGTAGTGTGAATGTAATTGGCCCCCATAAGCTCATAGGGAGTGGCACTGTTAGGAGGTGTGGCTTTGTTGCAATAGGTGTGGCCTTCTTGGAGGAAGTGTGTCACTGTGGGCTTTGAGGTCTCATATATGCTCAAGCCACAGTGTCTCAGACCACTTCCTGTTGTCAGGGATGTAAGAACTCTCAGCTCCTTCTCCAGCACCATGTCTGCCTGCATACTGCCATGTCCTACCACGATGATAACAGACTGAACCTCTGAACTGTAATCGACCACCCCAATTCACTGTTTCCTTTATAAGAGTTGCCGTGGTCATGGTGTCTCTTCTCAGCAATGGCATCCCTGGCTAAGACAGTTACCCACAGACATATCCATAGGATCCTCTCTCTTGGCAGTTCTAGATTCTGCCCACTCAATGTGAACATCATTCACTAGGAAGGCTCCATGGCACAGTTGTGCTTGAACCAGGATCCCTGGGTCAGATTCGATGAGCTTCCTGCTCTCTTGTACTTCACCAGACACCTTTGTCCCTTCCACCAAAACCAAAGCACATAGGTGCTGTGGGGCAGCTCAGTGGGATGTGTGAGGTCCTGGCTTCAACCGTTAGCACCAAAACAAAAGCCAAACAAACAAACAAACAAAAAACTAAAATGAGAGCTCGGGAGTCCCTCCATATTGCCTGATGGCATTTGTGTGGCGAGAGCTTGCAGAATAAAAGGTGAGACAGGTGAGTTTAATGGTGGAGGCGCCTGACTCCAAAGGGCCCCCCGGGAGGCCCAAACACACACGCATGTCCACACACTTCTGCAAAGTTTATAAAAGATAGTCTTGAGTGTGACTGGCTAAGTCTGTTGTGTCTTTCCTCTGATGGCCTCTGTTGTGCTTCATCTCATGACAGATGGTGTTGGAGTGGCCCCGGGGACCTGGGGTTCTGGCTGGGGAAGTTGAACTGGAGGTATGTTGAGTTAGGGTTAAGCAGAGACTACTCATGTGGTTTGTCGTCACAGTGAGCTTACTTCTAGTTATATTAGTTACTTTTCTCATTGCTGTGACCAGATTCCTGGCAAAGGTAACTTAAGGAAGGAAGGAAGGAAGGAAGGAAGGAAGGAAGGAAGGAAGGAAGGAAGGAAGGAAGGAAGGAAGGTTTGTCACAGCTTGGGAGTACAGCCATCAGGTGGGGGAAGGCAGGGCAGCGGGGGCTTGGAGCAGCTGAGTCTATTGGATCCACACTAGGGAAGCAGAGAGAGCTGGATGCTGCTGTCTGTTTATGGGATGGCGCTGCCCACATGTAGCACAGGTCTTCCCCTTCCCATTTTCACCTTTCTGAAAACATTCTCAGGCTAAGCATAGGGCGTCTATGCTTTCCTGTGATCCTTACGGCAAGCCGTCGGGGAAAATGGCTTTTCAATGCAGCCATTTTCCAATGTGCGGCCTAGGCTGCAGGCTGGGCTTCGTGAGGTCCCGGGGCACTGGGCTCAACAGCCGGGGTCAGAAGTTCAATCCTTGCTACCTGACCCCCCCCCCCCCCCGTGCCTGCTGTCTCCACACTTCAGAGGGCTTGGCCATATCTACACTCTTCTCCTTGCCTTGGAAATGACCCTCTGGGCCGGGGACTGGTTGGGAGGCACCATCAGCCTGGGAGCTGTTCCCAGGTGAGCAATAGGCGACTTCTGAATCTGAGGAGGACTGAAGCTATTTCTCCTTGGGCCTGATGGGCACAGGCCTGGAGATGGCAGTTCTTGGGGGTGACGGGGAATAGCCTCAGAATCTGGAGAGTTTTTACCATACATGAGCTATACACTTGGACTGTGATCTATGTTAATACACTACTGGGGGCCGTGAGGGGACAGGGGTGCCTTTTAGACAGTTTCCCAAGCAAACCTGATACTCATCCATTGTCATGGGAATCCTGGAATGTCTACAAAGATCTAGATCTGTCCGGAGGTGAATGGAGCCAGGGCTGGGGCCCAGACCACCCGAGGTGAGTCCCTGCCTGCTCCTCACAAGTGACTTGACTCTGGGCAAGTCATTTAACCCTGTGTATCCACAAAGTGAAAATGGAAGCCATTGGCTTCAGTGATGCTCTGAGCACAGCTGTGACACATGGCACTCAGGAGTGTGAGCTGCTGTTGCTGCTTCCGCTGTTGGACATCGACATGGGATGAGAGGAAAGAACATTCTCCAACCAGGTCTGTGTGGCTGGGGCTCCCTCCCTCCGCTCGGTCAATGAATGGACAGAGGCTCCTCATGAAATCCAGCCTGGCCAGATCGCCTTTCAGCCCGAGCTGGGGACCACCCTCCTTTGTCTGGATCTGGGAAGATGGTTTGGGGAACTGAAATGTCTGGTGGCACCGTGCCTGGCTGTCTGTTCACGGGGCTGTCCCCACACAGACAGGCTTTCCTTTTCAGGATAAGCAGGTGGGAAACCTGGAACTGAGCAGGCAGCTGGGAGACGTCAGAGGGCTAGGGCCAGTGAGGGGGAATAAGGCTTCCTTTCTTTCTCCTTCCTCCCTCCCTTCCTCCCTCCCTCCCTCCCTTCCTTCCTTCCTCCCTCCCTCCCTTCCTTCCTTCCTCTCTTCCTCTTTCTTTCTTTCTTTCTTTCTTTCTTTCTTTCTTTCTTTCTTTCTTTCTTTCTTTCTCTCTCTCTCTCTCTCTCTCTCTCTCTCTCTTTCTTTCTTTCTTTCTTTCTTTCTTTCTTTCTTTCTTTCTCTCTCTCCTTCCTTCCTTCCTTCCTTCCTTCCTTCCTTCCTTCCTTCCTTTCTTTCTTTCTTTCTTTCTTTCTTTCTTTCTTTCTTTCTTTCTTCCTTATTGACAGCCCCGATTCCTCTAATGCTAAACCACGCCCAAACCACGCCCATTCCCAAAGCACCTCCAGTCCTGGCCACCTGGGTTAAATAAACTCACTTTTTCACTTTCACTGACATACCCAGGATGGAGTGATTTGTATTTAACAGGGCAATACCTTGTGGTGGCCCAGGCCAGAAAGTACAAGGAGCCTGGCATCATCCTGTTGGCCCCTGGGGCTGAGGAAGCACAGTCATTGGAGAGAGAGAAAGAGGTGTGTGTATGTATTTGGGGTCTCGTCAGCTGTGGGAGCCTCAAGCAAGCCCATTGTCTTCTTCTCCATTCCATTTTCTATGGTAGTGCCACCACCCTCTAGCTGGCCAGCATTTGAACTCAGATCTTCTCCATTTCATTTTCTATGGTAGTGCCACTGCCCTCTAGCTGGCCAGCATTTGAACTCAGATCTTCTCCATTTCATTTTCTATGGTAGTGCCACCACCCTCTAGCTGGGCAGCATTTGAACTCAGATCTCTCCTCCCAAATTGCTGATGGGCCCTGGGCAGTGGCCGTGGGATTAGGAAGGGGCCTTAGTTAGCTGGTCCTATAGGTCTGCTTCCCGCTTGGTCCTATAGGTCATGCTTGGCATAGGTTTGGTACCAAACCCTCTCTGCCCCAAGCCTTTGGTGTGCATCCTGCTGTATGGGTTTTCTGTTCCTTCATCCTGGAGCTTTGGAAGAAGGGACAAAAATGAAGGGTTTTCTTTGTTTTTTGAATCATTGTCTGTCTATGCAGCCCAGGCTGGCCTCAACCCTGCAATCCTTCTGCTTCTGCCTTCCAAGTGCTGGGATTTCAGGCATGTGCCACCACACCAGGCAAAACTGGAGATTTTCCCCTGCGAGCTGGCTGAGCTCCTGAGATAAGCTGCCATCTGATATTATCTGTCCCCCTCTCTCCTGACGTGCTTGCCGACTACCCACTCCCCAAGCTCTACAACCCCCAAAGACTAATGCCTCTGAAGTTGACTCAGCCAGAGGAGGTCAGTCCCTGTGTGGACACACAAGAGCCACAGCATCTATTCCAAGTGTGACAAGGAGCAGGGTCCGACTGTGCATCGAAGGAAGCAGATTTTAGGACCTGGGCTCTCTGTTTCCGAGAACTCAGCCCCTGTATCCTCACATGTCCTGTGCTGGACTCCAGCCTCTGTTCTATCCTCAGATTGCTGATGCCGAAGCTGGTGCCCTTCCCTTCCACACCCACAGTCCAAAGGAACAGATTTGATATATGCATGGCCACATGGAGGAGCTTAAAACAGAGTCGGAGGAGACACGCAGAGGGAGAGCCACAGCAATCCATTCATGTTAATTAAGCAAGAATGTACATTTATAAAAAAAAAAAACCACCAAAACTATTAGAAAGGTATCCAAGGAGGAGAGAGGGGAGCAGGTGGTGGGTCAAAGAAAAGGAGAAGGAGAAGGACAGAGGGAGAAGGTGCCTCACAAACCATTTCTGAACAGTTTCTAGCAATAACATTTGGACTTATTCAGTCTATGTAGATAAGCATAAGGTCTATATGGTTTTCAAAAATGGGAGATTATAGCTAGATGTGGCAGTATACACCTGTATATACCCAGAACCCAAGAGGCTGAGGCTGGAGGATCACAAGTTAGAACCAGCCTGGGCTACATAGCAAAACTTTGTTTCAAAAAAGGTGTGGGAGCGGGATGGAGAGATGGCTCAGTGGTCAAAGTAAGTGTGGTAGATTAACTGGTTAACATACTTTTTTAAAGTGGGATTGTTCTTGACTTGATTTTGATTGATTGATGATTGATTGATTGATTGATGGATGGATGGATGGATGGATACATGTAGCCCAAGCTAGCTTCAGTCTTGCTATAAAGCCATGACAGGCCTTGAACTCCTGATCTTCTTGCCTCTACCTTCCAGGTGCTGTGATTACAGGTGTGTGCCACCTTACCTGGTTATCCCTCTTTATCATAAAGATTATTTCAAGGTTTGCACCGGAAAGGACAAAGACAGATGCATTAGTCTCTCTAAAACATGACAGAAACAGGGGCTGGAGAGAGGGCTCAGGAGTTAAGAGCACTTGTTGCCCTTTCAGAGGACACGGGTTTGATTTGTAGCACCCACATGGCCGCTAACCACTGTCTGTTAATCCAGTTCCAGGGGATTTGATGCTGTCTTCTGACCTCCAGGCACCAGGCATGCCTGTGGTGCACAGACATGTATGCAGGCAAAGCACTTGAATTAAATAAAATAAATCTTTAAAAAATGACATAAACACAAAAAGAAGCTCCTCCAGGAAGGAAGGGAGGGAGGAATAGAGAAAGGAAGACAGTGGGTGGGGACAGGAAGGAAGTCCATGGAGCCAGGCCCCACCCCCGAGTTTATGATTGGAGGCCTTAGGCTGCTGTGTCGTCATTACTCTGTTCTAAGCTGTGACCACTCCAGGCATTGCATCGTTAGGATGCTTCCAAGTTGGTCCTTGCACGATTCATAACAAAAATAAAAATGAGCTACTGGGGCCTGAAGCAATGGACCAATGGTTAAGAGTGCATGCTATTTTTGTAGAAAACCCAAGTTCAGTTCCCAGCACCTACATGAGGTGGCTCTCAGCTGTGTATAACTCCAGCTCCAGGGAAGTTGATGCCTTGAGCCTCCTTGGGTACTGTCTTCATTAGAGTTTCTATTGCTGTGAAGAGACACCATGACCACAGCCACTCTTATAAAGGAAAACATGTATTTGGAGTGGCTCACTTACAGTTCAGAGGTTTAGTCCATTATCATCATGGCAGGTGGCATGCAGGCAGACACGGTGCTGGAGAAGGAGCTGAGAGTTCTACATCTTGAAGAAGGCAACAGGAAGTGAGCTGAGACACTAGGGGTGGCTTGAGCATATATGAGACCTCAAGGCACACCCCCACAGTGACACACTTCCTCCAAGAAGGCCATACCTATTGCAACAAAGCCACACCTCTTAGCAGTGCCACTCCCTACGAGCTTATGGGGGCCAATTACATTCAGACCACCACAGGTATCTACACCCATGTGCACATACCCACATAGATACCCACACATACCCACATAGATACATACACATAATTTAAGAATATAAAAGAAGTCTTTAAGAATGAAACTAGATATTTACTGGCTAGTTTTTCAGTTTGACTCAAACTATAGTCAGTTGGGAAGAGGGAACCTCAAGTGAGGAACTACCTCCATCACACTGACCTGTGGCATATCACCTTGATTAATGTTTGAGTGGGCCCAGCCTGCTGTGGGAAGTGCCACGCCTGGGGTGGTGATCTGGGGTTGTATAAGAAAGCATGCTGAGCAAGCCAGCAAGCAGCACCCCTCCACAGCCTCTGCACCAGCTCCTGTCTCCAGGTTCCTGCTCTGATTTCTCTCAGCCATGGACTGTTACCAGGAAGTGTAAGCTGACATAAACCTGTCCTTCCCCAAGTTACATTTGCTCAGCATTTTATCATAGCAACAGAGAAGCAAACAAGGATAGAATCCTATACAAAAACATGCAAAAGATAGGAACGGAAAATTCACCCACATATAAAACCAGCATAAAAATAGCCCTCAAGCAAAGGAAAAGAAACTCAACTTTACCAACGTTAAGAGAAATACCAATTATCAGAGCCAGCAGATGTGGAGTCAACTTGAAAGTTGGAAGCACGGGGATTTGGAATTTGAACACTCCATGGATGACTTGAGGAAGTTATGTTACAACTACAGCTACTTGCTGCAGAAATAGAACTCTGACTCCCAAGGCACTGTTCCAGCCACAGTGCTTCAAATAGCTTGTGCCAGTATTTTGCTATCCCAAGCCTCAGTCAACTAAATGTGCTAAGGTGAGGCTCTTCCCCTGCTTACCCAGCAGAAAGAAGGCTTGTGATTTGTGCAGACACAATCCTTCATTTGCATGGAGAGCTGTGCACACTAACTGGGGCAAACACTGACTGCCTGCCACCTCACCTCCTATTGTGGTTAATGTTAATTATCAGTTTGACAGAGTCTAATATCATCTGGGAGAAGGGGCTTGGGACATGCCTACAGGGGATTATTTTAAATTCATTGAGGTGGGAAGACTGACCCGCTATGGGAAGGGAATCCTGGACTGTAGGAAATAGAGAAAGTGAGCTGAACATGCGTTCATCCCTTTCTGTTTCCTGACTGCACATGCAGCAGGACCAGTTCCCTCTTGCCACTGTGACGTCCCTGACCTGGTGGACTGTACCCTGGAATTGGAAGCCAGAACAAACTCTTTCTACCAGAAGTTGGTTGTGTCAGAGTGTTTTTCTCACAGCAACAGAAAAGTAACCAAGACACCTTCCTTTCTGACCATATAACCAAGCTGCCGGGGCTCGCTTTCTGAGTCATCCAGAAGATACTCTCTGGCACATACAGCATTAAACCTGGTCAAGAGGCGGCTCCCCAGTGACATCATCACTGGTGGAATGGGTTGAGCAAACAGGTAGCAGGAGGAGGGGACAGCAGAAGCGGCAGTGGATGGGACAGCTAATCGCCAAGCCTGAAGGCAGAGGGTTCCAGCAGCCAAGGGCTTAGGGCTGCCCACTGCTCCTGCTCACTGCTGTGGGATTGTGGCAGCTGCCAGGTGCTGGGGCTGCTGGGAGTTAAGATCCAGAGCGGTAAGCTTCCCGTCCCTGGAGCTGTATGTCTCCAGCCTGTAAAGCCTGGAGCAGTAAGCCTCTGGGCTCTCAGGGCTTAGAACTCTAAAGCCTCTGGGCCTGCCAGACCGCCCCCTAGGCCTTGGGAACTCAGGGTCCAGGGGTTTGTAACTCTAGACTGGCCTCTTGCCTATTCCTGATTTTATCTGGGTAAGAGTGAAATGCATCAGCCACCCAATGGGTGCACTTGGAGGAACTACAGGAAGTGATGGCAACGAGACTGTGAGATGGCCAGGGATTGTAGGGACAGTGAATTGAGAGTCCCCAGGAAAGATTATCTCAAAACTTAAGAATGTGACCTTCACTGAACAAAGGTTGTTGTAGAGATGACAAAGTTAAAGATGATGTCATCCTGGATTTCCCAAGTAAGCTCCGAAAATCTGATGACAACTGTCCTGACAGAGAGAGAGAGAGAGAAGAAAATAAATTTTCCAGGGGCACAATCAGCCATGTGACCACTGAGGTAGAGTTCGGAGTGATGTGGCCACAAGTTTGAAAATGCCTGGAGCCACTAGAAGCTGGAAGAAGAAGCCACGGGAGTGCTGTCTTAGATCCCTGGCAAGCATATCATCTCCTTGGCCTCTTGGTCTCACAGTTGCTCTTTCAGAATGGTGGAAGAATACATTTCCGCTCTGTGAGGTACTACACTTGTGGTAATTTGTTATGGCGGTCCTGGGGACTGAATTTTGTGGCATACCCCCCAGAGTGCTCCATCCCTCCCAGGGACCCTCTGGAAACTTCCTCACTCTGTCATACGAGTCACCTGACAGCTCCTGCCTTGGGCCCCTCTGGTGTGGACGGAGGTTGGACTCTGAGGTGTGTCCCTCCATGAGTGCTGATCCCCAGGCTCTGCCCTCACCCCAGCTGTGAGAAGGAGCAGCTGCATTAGCAGCTGGACATCTGTGAATGGCTCCTATATTGTGGAAAAGAGAGTGGCCTAATCCGCTTTGGCGGGGGGAGCATCTGGCCAGGCACTGACCAGGATCCAGGAGGCTGTGACAAGCTGGTTCAGCAGGACTGGCCAGGAGCCAAAGGGGTGAGGAGCACAGGGAGGAAGTCACATGGCCAGAAAGTTCCCTGGCATCATTTTAAAGATGATCATTATCACCTAATAAACGAGTTCAAACCTGGGCTCTGTTGAACTTTCTCTCTCTTGGTGATGCATGGAGGAACATCTCAGGGTTTATGCACAGGACCTGGTGACTCCAAGAGTCTCTTTATCCCCACCATATTCCCCAGCATCTCATAAAATCTTTTGACTAAAGTCAGGGTTCTCTAAAGGAACAAAACTGATATTATACATACATACACACACACACACACACACACACACACACACACATATATATATATATACACATAGTGCATATGTGTGAGTATATATGCACACATACCCATATACACATACACTGTAAGGGTATTTATTAGATTGGCTTTGATTTGCAGGATGTGGTCTGGGTAGTTCAACAATGGCTGTTCCTGAAACTCTGGTAGGTTGCTTGGTCCACAAGGCTAAATGTCTCAGCAGTCCTCATATGGCACCGAAGGCCTGGAGGAGTCCTGGAGAACTGCTGGCCTTCAGTCTATATTGAAAGCTCAGAGAAGGAGTTGGTTCTAATGTGGGTGAAGGAAGGATGCCGCAATAGGATAGATGAACTTGCCCTCAAGAGTGAGGGCAAGCAGGCAAAACGCAGTTTCCCTCTCCCCGGAATCTGCTGATCCCTGGAGGAGAGGCGAAGAGCAGTGACTACAGCTGAATTATTTCATGTTTCACCCAGAGCAGGCCAGCTGCCATGGACACAGGAAACATCCACAATGTGGGGAAAGTGTTCAGATTTCTGTTTCCACATCAGAAGATGGCTCCCTCCTTTCTCTACGTATTTCCAGCTTCACCTTTTTAACCCCCATCCCCACCCCCGTTTTCCTCCCGTTTTCCTCAAAGTCTCCCTTCTCATACAATTCACAAGAAAAAAGTAGAAGAAAACACTTAATATTTAAAACCTTGATAATGTGAACTGAAGTTCTCCAGGGGTCAGAAAGTCACACCTGTGTTAAAGATCCTAGGAGGCTGCTGACTGATGAACTTCAGAATGGCCTGGAGAGATGGTGACGGGTAAGAGAGCCTGCTGTTCTTCCAGAGGACCTGAGTTTGATCCCCAGCACCCATATCGATGACTCCTGATTGGCTGTCACCCCAGATCCAGAGGATCCAACACTTTCTTCTGGCCTCCTCAGGTTTGCACACATATGGCAGGTATTCACACACACAAATCTCTTAAAAACAACACACCACTAAAACACAAACAAACAAAACCTAGAACTTCCTGATTGTGAGTAGGAATGTTGCAGGCCGAAAGCCAGATTACCTTGCTGCTGCAGGCCACAGGAATATATCATAAGAACTCAGCTGGTTATGGCAAAGTCACTACCTGGAGGGATCAGGGAATTCCTCCAGAGGAAGCCAAATCCCAAGGGGTTTTTGGTGTTACTTGGCTTGTTACATATCAGCTGTATTCTGTTATGAAAATCATGTGTGCCTTCATAGATTTCCCAATTGACTTTTCCCTAAGAAGGGCTAACAGTGTGACTGATCACTCTCTGGACATACACATTCCAGGTATTTGGAGAACAGCCTCAGGAATGGCTTTCTCTGGTATCAGATATCTCCCTTGGCCACTTTCAAGGACTTGCAGTAATAACAGTCCACATGCAAGACAAATTCCACAAAGAGACACCACCTAGGTCAGGTGGGCGTTAAGTAATAGCTTTACACAATTTAGCTCAGACCCTCCTTTCTTACAGCCTTACTAACTTTATAGACTGCTAACTCCTTACCTAACCACTTCTAGGAATATTTAGATAACCTTCTGTGCTAACAGCTATGCTCAGCCAGAACTCCCAGTTCAAGCCTCCCTGTAATTATCATCATTGGCAGCATCCGGCCAGGTCCATCCCCAGTTGGAGGAAAGTACCTTATCAGAGATACCTCTGTACTCCCAAAGAACAGACTTAAGCATCCAGGCTACCTGTTTGAGAAGGCCTGGCGGATGTGCCAATTAAGCTTTACTTCCTCCTTTCCCAAATCTTACCTCTGGTTCCAGATCTCCCTTTAACTATCACCAGAGGCATCTAGTTGTGCACAGGTTGCCTAGCGACTGAGCACACTTTCCCCCACCCTGCAGAAAAAACGGCAGATAGCTTGGACAGATAGGAGCCACAGAAAAAAGAAGACAGTTTTATTTTCTCCCATTGACCTAGCAACTTATAGATTCTTAACATTTTCTACTAATCACGTTTAAGACTATAGTTGAGCACATAAGATTCCCTCTTCTTAGATATTTCCCAAATTTAGCCTTTAGTTAATTCACTTCCCCATTGGTCACTTCCCTTTGGGGTTGCAAATGATAATTAACAGTTATTGCCTCTCAATGTGATTCTTATCACCCCTCAGTTTGACCCTGGAAGCCTGGCTTTATAGACCAGGACTTCCAGGGCACAGCGGGAGAGAGAAAAGAAAAGAGAAAGGAAGAACTAGATGGGTAAGAACTTGAGAGGAACAAACTGAGATGGGGAAGAACTAGATTGAAGGGCTAGAAGAGAGTACTAGAGGAATGAGATGGAAGATGAGGAAGAGCCAGATGGGGAAGTACTAGCTGAGTAAGAACAAGATGAAAAGGACCTAGATGAGGCAGACTTAAGATGAGAGAATTAAGATAGAACTTAGAGGGAGCAGTAGATAAACAGAGAGAAATCAGGCAAGAAAGGAGCTAGGCACGAGAACAGAACTGAAGCTGTGTATATAGGATGTTATGTCAGAGGAATTAAAGCAAGTGGACGATAGAGCTTGGTGTGCTGAGATTTTATTTCCTAAAAATAGTCCTCACCATTAGTAGTTCTCTCTCCTGAGCCCCTGCGATGTATAATGTTAAGGCTGCTCCCTCTAATATTATCCAAGACCGTGCACTTTCTCCTTTCCCTTATAGTCGTTCATGCTCACCTGTTCCTGACCAAACATCCTTATGACTATCACCTGAAACCTTTTGGGGTGTGTTAGCAGATCACTAGCTTCCACTAACCCTGAAGTTAAGACGATCATCTTGTGGCATCTGCAACCTGAAACACAGCCTGCCCCACTTTGCTATTAACAACCTACCTGGTGTTCCCTCCAATGTTTTTGAAAAGTGCCTTGATTTATGACTTCCTTTCTTCTGTAACTAAAAACTTGAAATTTAACATATTGGAACATGGTTTTCAGGATAGTTTCTTCCTAGGCCATGCTCACTCATTTTTGGGTCCAGAAAAAACTCTCTCTCATTTCCATTTGATATGAGGATGGTGGTGTTTTTTTGTTTTTTGTTTTTTTCTTCTGGCAACATACAAGAAGTATAGCAGAGGTGTTGTGGTAAAAGTTTCAAAGGGTTTTGGCAAATGCCTACAGTCAGGTGCCACCCCGCTCCATGTAGTCAATACTGACATAGACAGGTATCAGGGTTCAGAAGGCATCCAGAGGGTGGTTGCTTGGGTGTTTTTGTGCTCTGGAACAAAGACTTGGACAGAGATGTGTAGACAGTAGCAAGCAAAGCCAGAGGATTTGGGGTCTGGTTGTTTTCATTTTCTTTTTTTCCTTTCCTTTTTCCTTCCCTTCCCTTCCCTTCCCTTTCCTTTCCTTTCCCTTTCCCCCTTCCTTTTTTTCTTTTTATTATCCTTTTCCTTTCCTTTCCTTTCCTTTCCTTTCCTTTCCTTTCCTTTCCTTTCCTTTCCTTTCCTTTCCTTTCCTTTCCTTTCCTTTCCTTTCCTTTCCCTTTCCCTTTCCCTTTCCCTTTCCCTTTCCTTTCCTTCCTTTTTTTTTTTTCTTTTTCTTATTATTTTGGACTATTGAGCTGCATCCCAGTGTAGGATCTGGCTTCTTTAATTCAGTAGGATGAAGTTGGGATTTTCTCATGTCCTAAATTAAGTGTGAATCAGGTGTTCTTTTCTCTTCATTATACAATAACAGTCCATTATACAATGCAACAGTTTGTTTCCCAGTAGAAGGAAGTCTGTGTTGTTTCCATTTTCCAGCTATAAGCATTTTTGTACAGATCCTTTGTGAATAAAAGTTTTCATTTCTCCTGCATTGAACACCTCGCAATGGAGCTGATGCATCAGATGATAGGAAATCACAGAAATCATGCAAGAAGTCGCAGATGTCACCCCTGACATGCCTGTATCATTTTTCATTCCCACCACTTTGTCTAATTGTTTGAGGAATCTGTGGAAAAGACTGCTCTCGCCACTGTATTGTCTCTGTCCCTTCTCAAAACCAGCCAAGCATGTGATTGTGGGGCGAGTTCCGGATCCTTCTGTCATTTGGTTAGTGTGCTTGTCCATCCTTTTGCCTAGTCCATGTTGCATCCATTTCAATAGCTATATCACTTCATTTAATTATTTAACTAATCCATTAATTAATTTAGACAGGATTCCATATAGCTGGCCTCAGGCCGGCCTCAAACTCCTCATCCTCCTGTGTCTACCTCCCACTCTGGGTTTACAGATATGCACTATCTTACTTGATTTTGCACTGCTGAGGCTCAAACCCAGGGCTTCATGTACGCTAGGCAATCACCTTATTAGCCTATTACTATTGTGCAATGGTAAATCTTTAAAAAGATTGTGTGTGTGTGTGTGTGTGTGTGTGTGTGTGTGTGTGAATGTTTTGCCTTCATATAGTGTGAGAACCAAAGTTATATTTTAAGTTTTAAATACTGTGGCTAAGAGATCCATGAAATAAAAATGTCTCTAACCCGTAAGCTCCTTGCCCGGAGACAGATACTTCCTGAAATGCTGGAGGCTATTGTTTATGGGAGATAACAAGCCACATGTTTTTCCTCCTCTAAACAGGTTTGCCCCAACTGCACCAGAGGTGCTCATCACCTGTAGGCGGGAGGTACGTAGGCAGGAAATACATCAGGATTGTATGCTTGTCCCTGATTGGACCTGATTGGAAACACAGTGGCCCCGTGGGTTTGCTTTTTTAAGCCTCTGCAAAAATGTGACTCATGGTTATTTTCTGGGAACCCAGGAATTAACCTGGCCAGAGTCCATTGTCTTGGCCAGTATTTATTTAAAGCTTGCTTCAAATCTGGCTCAAAATTGTGTAGTGATCTTATTCTCAACTGGTGGGATTAACATTTTCTGGAAGCCTCAGTGAGATTCAGAACACCCACCCACCCAAATTCTAAAGCTGGCCCTTCACTCCAGAACTCCTGGGCTGAGGGTCCATGTCTTAGTTAGGGTTTCTACTGCTGCACAACAAAACACCATGACCAAAAAGCAAGTTGGGGAGGAAAGAATTTATTCAGCTTACATTTCCACATTGCTGTTCATCATTGAAGGAAGTCAGGGCTGGAATTCAAACAAAGTAGGAGCTGATGCAGAGGCCATGGAGAGGTGCTACTTACTGACTTGCTCCACATGGCTTGCTCAGCCTGCTTTCTTATAGAACCGAGGACCACCAGGCCATCACCCACCTTGGTCTGGGCCCTCCCTCATTGATCACTGATTGAGAAAATGCCTTACAGCTGGATCTCATGGAGGCATTTCCTCAACTGAGGCTCGTTCCTCTCTGATGGCTCTGGCTTGTGTCAAGTCGACACATAAAACCAGCCAGTACAAGCCACTTTAGGAGACATGTGCTTTGAGATATTCCAAGGCTCCAAGGCTGCCTTTGTTTTGGACTATTAGAGTGAACTGCCAGTGCCAGGAAAATCAGCAAGCATCCACGGAGGCCTCCTGGGGAGTCATAGTCTGGTTCTGTTTTGTGAGATTCTAATCTAGGATGTGGAGGGGGTTCAATGAGACCCCAATATTCTCCCATTCAGAGCAAATAGTGAGACATTGTCTGCCTACCTGGTTCTGGTTGGTTGAAAAGTTTTGTCTATTTTGTTTGGAAAAATTTGTCTGTCCATTTCTTTCATTGATACTTTTTAGCAGAAAAATTTGTATTTCAGTATTTCATTGTCTTAGTGCTGTTATAAATGTATCAATTGGAATAATTGAATTCTAATTGTTCATAACTGGGCTATAGAAAGGCAACTGATTTTGCTTGCTTCTCCTGGATCCTGGATCCTTGCTAAAAGGTTACAGGAGCCTTTTGCAGTTACCTGGGTAAGAAATATCAAACACGAGTCTTCTCTCTCAACTACTATAACTTTTTGTTTAGAATGAGGAATTCAAATCATTTATCTCCTCAACTTTGTAAGACTTTTATGCAAATGTTTTAATCTGTTCCTACCTACTTTGTTTGAGATGAAGGCCCCCATATGTATTCCAGGAATTTGATGGCCTGGACCCTTTTATTTGATGGCCCCTTTCTTCTTCTCTCAGTCTTTTTAGACTAGCCACTTCAAGAAGGCTGCGAGGTCAGACCCTAGCCTTGAGGAAAATACATGGTCACCAAATATACTTCCTGCCTCGGTGTGTTTGGGCTTCAAATACACCCTCTTGTTCAAGAGTAAAATTTGTCTTGTCCAGACACTTCAGTTAGAGTGGTGGCTTCTTCCTTTGTGACCTCAAACTTATTTCTAACATCTGTGACTAGAAAAGGTTTCTTTTGTTCTTTCCAGTCTGTATGCCCCACAGGGGGCCCTCCAGATACACCAGCCCCTGCACCAGTTCTGAGGACACCAACTGGGCAAGTACTGGCAGGTTGATTTCACCCACATGCCCACTCATAAAAAGCTCCATTATCTCTTAATTCTTATTTTCACTTTTACAGGATGGATGGAGGCACTTCTCACCTCCAGGAAAACAGCAGATATGACGGCTCAGGTACTCCTGGAACACATCATCCCTCGATTTGACATGGCATCCCCCAAACTCCTGGGACATCAGTACTGGTACCACTTCTCCAGGCTCAAGTGGGCACCTATCCAGGATATATGGCCTGTCCAGCAACTGGGACCCTCCACCCTGCTTTGGTTTTCTAAATTGTCCCAATGAAGGGCCTATCTGATCTTCTGCCTTGCTCATTCATCTTTATCAATACAACCAGGGCACGTCTTCATTCCATTCTTCTTCTTCTTCTTCTTCTTCTTCTTCTTCTTCTTCTTCTTCTTCTTCTTCTTCTTCTTCTTCTCCTCCTCCTCCTCCTCCTCCTCCTCCTCCTCCTCCTCCTCCTCCTCCTCCTTCTTCTTCTTCTTCTTCTTCTTCTTTGGTTTTTTGAGACAGGGTTTCTCTGTGTAGCTTTGTGCCTTTTCCTAGAACTCACTTGGTAGCCCAGGCTGGCCTCGAACTCACAGAGATCTGCCTGGCTCTGCCTCCCTAGTGCTGGGATTAAAGGCGTGTGCCACCACCGCCTGGCTCCATTCCATACTTATTGGCACTCTCCACTTTCCCTGTGACTAGTCCCATTCATAGGGCTGGTGATAACCTATTTTTTCTCTTGCCTTCTCTGCTTCCTCAAGAAACAAATCCTTGAGGCCCTCAGGATGGCAGTTAATGGAATGCTTCTTCACTCCTACCTCCTGCTGAGTGTGAGCCCACTGACTCCTGACTCCCCTCCCTACATCATCCCATGTCAGCAGGAAGTAGACAGACTTGAACCAGCGCCCATATACCCAAGAAGGTTGGGATGTTTTGTTGGAAGCTCTGCCTCAGTCCCATCTCCAAACCCTGCCACTCAGAAAGCCCACCAAGTGGTGGCTCCTCTCCTGAAGCTGCTCAATACCACATCTACAGGGTACTTAGGCTCCGGTTCATAGACCTGTCATGTGATTTCTCTTCCTTCCTTCCCCTGAGATCATCCGAAAGTGCTTTGCTCAGATTAAACCTGGTCTTATTAATTTGGCTTGATTTGATTTATTGCATCAGCGGAGAAACCCACTACTGGGGGTTCAAAATACTTATCAGTCAGACCCCAGCCTTGAGGAAAGTACACAGTCACCTGAGTTGGAACAAAAGCCAAATATACTTCCTGCCTCCGTGTGTTTGTTTACTTGATCAAGAGTAAATTTTGTTTTGTCCAGGCACTTCAGTTGGAGTGGTGGCTTCTTCCTTTGTGACCCCAAACTTATTTCTAACATCTGCGACTAGAAAAGGTTTTCTTTTGTTCTGTCCAGTCTGTGTGCCTTATTTGTGTGTGTGTGTGTGAGAGAGAGACGTCTTCCTCAATCACTCTCCACTTTGCTTTTTGAGACAGGGTCTCTCACTCTACCTGCACTGCACCGATTTGGCCCCACTGGCTGGCCAGTGGGCTCCAGGCTCCCTCTTGTCTCTGCCTCCTCAGCACTGGAATTACAGGCATTGCTACTGTACCCCGCTTTTTATGTGGGTTCCCTGGGTTCAACGTCAGGTCTTCACGCACTTTAAGGGCAAGCACTTAATTGACTAAGCCAGCTCCCCAGCTCTCTGCGGCCTCTTAGGTTTTTGTTTTGTTTTTTCTTTATTTCCCCTTAATGACTTTAATGACTGTGATGTTGAAAAGCAGTGGCCAGAGAACACACACTCTTGCCTCATCTTAGAGAGTAAGCGTTCAGTCTTTCAACATTGATCGTGCAATGATTTTAAGGTTTTGTAAATTCTCTTTATCAAGGGAAAGAAATGTTTTCCACAGGTAGTTGATGACAGGTTTTTCTCAGGAAGTGTTAAGCCTGAGAATCTCTTTGCCCAATCAGGGGCAAGTGTAGATCCTTGTGTACTTCCTGCCTACGTTCCTCCCACCCACTTGTGATCAAGCTCACCTGGTGCAGCTGAGCCAACCAAACTTGCTTAGGGAAGTGGAAACATGTGACTTGTTATTTACATGAACAATAGCCTCCAGCATCCCAGGATGTAACTGTCCTTAGGCGAGTTGGGCTTCCAGGTTAACTTTAGCCCTTACAGAAGGGATCCTTGTCAAGTGCTTTCTTGTATCTAATACAGCAATCACAGTTTTTATTTATTACTCTGTCACTATGATGAACTACATTGACTTTCTCTTTTCTTAACTTCTTTCTTTCTTCCTGACAGAATCTCACATAGTGAAGGCTAGCCCCCAACTCTCTCTATATATCCAGCGATAACCTTGAACTCCTGCTTCCACCCCCTAGATGCTGGGGTTACAGGTGTGGGCCACCACACCCTGTAATTACATGGATGTCTTGGATTTTTCTAGTGTTGAACCAGTGTTGCGTCCAAATTCACTCAGTCCTGGTGGAGCTATTTGATATAGCTCTAGATTCAACCTGCTAATATTTCATAAGAATTGCTGCATTTGTGTTCCCAAGGAACGGATATTAATCCACTCTTTCGGGGGGAGAAGGGGTTCAGTTATGCGAAGTTGAGGTCAGTCCTGACACTAAAGAAGAGGGTTTGGAAGTCAAAGGGGAAGAGAATAGGCATGCATCAGAGGGCGGGCTGGGGGATGCTTGGGAAAAGCCAGGAGGGGAGAGGAAGTGCTTTTCAGGGAATTGGAGCTGTAAAGGAGCCCCTACCTTTAGCTGTTTCTTCTGGCCTGCTTCCTCATTCATGAAATAGGAGAGTTTACTGGGATCAGAAGCTCTCAATCCGAAGTTCCTGGACAGGTTTCAGAGGGGTCAAAATTACATTTTACCTCTCTGTATATTTTTCTAGAAGCGTCCTACAACTTGCATCATAGTCTCTGAAATGTTTACAGCTGCCGAAGGGTTAAAAATAACAGCTTCCAGCATGAGAAATTCCTCAGACTTTATTGTGCTGGCTAAAAAGAGCTTTTGGTGGTTTTTATGGGCAAGAAAGTGAACACAATAAAGTTTTAGATAACTGAAAAATAAATTTAATCTAATAACACACACTTGAACTAATGTATTTTAAAAAGGCAAAAATGAACAAAAAGATGAAATGTTCTTACAATGACTCTACCTATAAGCATTATAAGATAATATTTATGTAATATTATATAACACTTATAATATAAAACATATCATATAACCCTACCACATTATAGCCTGTCATTTCCACTCATTATAAAGTCAACAGAGGGCTAAGGAGACAACTTAGTGGGTTCCCATGCAAGCTCCAGGCCCTCAGTTTGGACCCCCAGCACCCACATAAAAAGCCAAGTGGGGCAGTGCACTGTAATTCCAGGGAGGCAGAGACAGGAGGATCCTTGGGACTTGCCGAGCAGCCAGCCTAGCAAATTGGTAAGAGAGACCTTATTGTAGGGAGCAACTGAAGAAGATACCCAACACTGACCTTTGACCTCCACACAAACATGCACACTTACACATACACAGATATATAAAATAAAGTAAAATTAAATTAAAAATGAAGTACAATGAGCACATCCTTTACACGATCAAGCAAGCATTTTCCTGGGATGTCTTGTTTTCATGGCTGCAGAACTTCATGTTTGGGACCTTCTGCGTGCTTTCCTCATGGGAAACGGAAAGTTTTGAGAATGTGTACAGTGTGAGCACCGGGTTAGTGAGAATTGGACCCTATGCAAAGAGCTAGGGAGACCTGCATTCCCAGGTGGGTGGGAATCCGAGAGAGGGAGGGTGGACAAGTCCCCTCCCCTCCGGCCCCCCTGAACTGAGACTTGAAGGGGCAGGGCATCCTAAGCACAGTGACTAAAGCAAAGGATGTGAAATAGGCTAGAACTGGGAGTCAGAGGCAAATCCTGAAGAAGAGCCCACGGGGAAAGTGCAGCAGTCCTCCTCCACCGGTGGAAGAAGGGAGGGTGGAGCTGCTGGACTCCCAGGGAAACCTGCTGGTTTCCAAACCCTGAAGCGCCCTTCTCCCCTGCCCCCAGCCACTCTCACACTGGTTATTATACGAACAAGCTCTGCTGCCTGAGAATGTGCCCTGTGTGTAGGAGCCTGGCTCTCAGAGCTTCGCCAGTTCCCTGCTTTGCGTGGAGGCCCCACTGTCCCAGGAGGTCCCGGTCTGTTTTCCGATCTGCGGAGCGCTATGCCTCTTGCAACAACTGGAGCAGTAGGTGCTCTTCTCCTATTCTTTGAGTGTGGAAACAGGCCCAGAGGGGTCAGGTGATCTGCCAGGATTGCCCGGTGCAGGCACAGTGTGAGGGAAGTGAAGAGAGCCCGGAGCAGAAGGGGCCATGGAGAGAAAGGCCAAAGGCTAAGACAGCGTCACGAGCACCCCTGGAGGCAGCCAGAGTGGTCTGTGGTGAGCCTGACCTGTGTCTATAGAATGCCTTCAGAAGGGCATGGTTCCAACCAGTAGCTAGTAACACTGTTGAAAAGATCCCTGGCTCCAGAAGCCACCACACGGTCCTGAACGAGGGCTGGGGCTTCTTCAGGATAAGGCCTGACTTGAGGTGTCAGGAGTCTCTAGAAGGTGACACTGTGTTCTTTTAGGCAGAAGCTTCACCCTGAAGAGGAAGGGCTGGGAATGGGGAAAGAGCAGCCTTTGGGTGGGGGGATCTGGGGTGGGGAGAGGGGGGTCTGAGGTTTTAGGTCTGGAGCTAGGCTGATCCATGTTGTAGAATGCACCCGGGGATGGTGGCCAGAGTCTCTCCTCCCTCCAATGGAGAACTGGGGTGGAGTTATTTCCACAGTCCTTCTGGGGGTCTTTAACCTGGTCATCCTCCCCCCTCCTGCTGAGGGGCTGCCTTTCCCCACCAGGACCGAGACACCTCCCCCACCCCTGTCCTGCACAGCTGCTGCTCAGGCAATAGATGGCCAACAGAAGAGCTTCTGGGCGGGACACAAGACCCAGAGGCCCCAGACAGGCAGGGACAGGCCTCTAGGAGCAGTGGCCGTCCTGGCCGTGGAAGTCTATAAGCAGATAGTGCTAGCGTCGTTCCCTTGACTACCAGGTGGCACTAGGTACCTCTGGTGTCCCCGTCAGCTCTAGGTCACTTTCGGATTCCAGAAGGACGGGGGTGGAGTATATATACTTCACGAGGTTCCCCAGAACATTCCATCGTTTTAGCTCCGAGTCTGGAACAAGAGCCCTCCGTTAACTAGCTACAGTGACCATGTTAATTGGGTATACCGAGAAGCCTCCTACAGTTCTCATGGCTGCGACCAGGCTGTGTTCCAGAAATCTCTATGTGAGCCAGTTTTTGGAACTCTGACTGCATTTCCCCATAGAAACCAAGTTATAAATGGTGGTTGGTTTTTCAGGCCAGTCCACACATTTCTGTTTAACTCGTAATATTCCTGCAGTTTATTGTGAACACAGCAATGTTAAGTTAGGATGTGGGGAAATGCATTTCAGGTTTCGGTTTGGTTACAGGAATATATATGAGTCCCTTTTCTCATTGCTGTGATCAGTTACCTGACAAATAGATGGGACTTAAGGAAGCGCTTGTTTGGTCCCACAGTTTGAGGGTATAGGCCCTCATGGCGGGGAAGCCATGGTTGTAGAAACTGGCCACATTGCATCTGCAGTCAGGAAGCAAAAAAAAAGATGCCTGGCTGGTACTCAGCTAGTTTTCTTCTTTTGGGCCAGTCCAGGAATCCATCCCATGGTTCACATTTAGGATCAGACTTCCCATCTCACTTTACCTAATCTAGAAACTCTGTTACGGACACACCTAGAGCTCTTTCTATGCTAAATCTCACCAAATTGACAGTCAAGATTAACCATCCATCCTAGCAACTGTTTCACTTCTAAGTGATATCAAGGGTCTGAGGAGCTCCTTAGAATGGAGGGTGGGTACATACTTTGGGGTACCAAGACACACACACACACACACACACACACACACACACACACACACACACACACACTGTGGACAGAGGAATCCATGCTACTGTAATCCTGAATTGGGAACAAGTGTCAGTGCCCCACACTGAGGTGTGGCAGGGGCACAAACCCAGACAAAAACCCATTTCTTCCCAACCTCCTTGGGCAAACTGGTCAATTGCCTGTGTACACTTTTAATGATTCTGCTTGTGGAAGTACCTGAACTCTGACTAGCCAACCTGGTTCCTGATTTCAGGCAGCCCACGTGCAGGACACCTGGAGACTATCTGGCTTGAGAGGGCTCCAGCCATGGAGGGAGGGAGGTGTGCAGGGCCAATTTTCCTATGTGCTCCAGCGTTTGGACTGTGAGATAGAGAAGGGCTAGATTAGCTGGGAGCCAGGAAAGCCTGGAATGGAAAAAAAACACGGGTTTGCAGGAGGCAAGAGCAGGCACTGAGTCTTGTTGATTAGACAGAGAAGATGTTTCAGAAAACAACCATGGGTCATGTCAGTGCCGTGTGAAGATTCTCGAGCCTCCGTTGCCACAGGTCAGCTGTGGCACTGTCAGGACAGTTCCCCGGCCAGCACCCAGGGCAAATTGGAAGAGCTAGAGAGTTGACGCAACGGAAGTAGCTTTCAACCAATGGTGGGTGGAGAGTCTATGAATAAATACTTAGGCTCTCTCTATTGAGATAACTCTGAGGGGGTATTCTGTGCCATGTCCCGGAGTTTCCAGAAGTACTGAACTCCAGTTGTCCTTAGTGGCAACGGGCTTGAGATCTTAATTATCTACTGCTATGGAACAAACCATCCTAAGGGTTTGTGGTTGCTACGCAATCATCAATTATGTCAAATGATCCTGTGGGTTGACAGGAGTTTCTTGGGCTGGCTTTGCCTGGACTCACACAGCTTCATTCAGCTGGAAGCTGGCCAACCTAGAAGTCCAGGCTGGCCTCATTCACACTTTTGCAGTTTGCCGGGTACCTTGGTTCTCCTCTAAATGACCTCATATCTTCCAAGAGACCAGGGTTCCTTATGTGACTATCTCAAGCAGTCCTTTGAAGGGCCACAGGCAGGTGCTACCTACCAGACTTTTCAGGCCCAAGGCACCAGAATTCATTAATGCCAAACTTACTGGTCAACACAAGACCAATGCTGCCCATGTTCAACAGTATGGAGAGAAACATTCCATCCTGGATGGGAAGAGCAGCAAAATTGCATTACCAAAGAGAAGTGTGCTAGACGCTACAGTGGAAAGAATAAAGACCATTAAACAATCTATCACACATTTTCCTTCTCTGTCTCTCTCCCCTGCTCTCTTGGCAATGTCTTCTTGGGGTCACCTCTGAAATAAATACTTACACTGGAATATTGGAATCAGGGCCTGCTTCTGGGGAAACCTAAACCATGAACAACACAGAATCATGGGAGACTGGGAACCAGCCAGAGACTCAGCTCCTAGGCAGGACAGCCTAGGACAGGCCACAGGGGAAACCTCATCTCTCATCTCTGTTTCTTTTCTGATAGACCCTGGCCATGCTTTCTCTTTCTTGAGTAAAGACCAGTTTAGTGAGATGCTGGGAAAATTTCCATGAACCTAGGTATGGGCCAGAAGAGAAGATGCAGACAACGGGCCCATTTTTGATAACAGTTCTGTACCTCAAAATTTTTTAGATATGGAAATATTCTTGCATTATTTTGAGGAAGAGTTCATATTTCCAGTTTTCTGTATTCAGACACACACATGCTATATGGCACATGTGTGGAGATCAGAGGACAACTAACAGAGGGTTGTCAGTGCTGTCTTTCCATGGTGTCTGTCTGTCTGTCTGGGGAATTGAGCTCAGGCTGTCAGACTTGGTTTTAAGCACTTTTACCTGCTGAGTCTCCCCCGCCCGTTTCTGTCTCTCTCATATCTAGTGTCGGTGTCCCTGGTATGTCTTCTTTTTTTTCTCTTTTCCAGAAGATTCCTCAGGTTGATCTTCCATCTCTTCTGCTAAATCAAGTTTCATGTCTGCTCTCAGGGTTTTGGCTTCCACGAGATTCTTTCTGTTCTCGGAATGTGCTTGCTGGGGAATATCTTCTCTTGTTTCCCTGCAGACACTAATGATCTTTAAAATTCTGCCTTCCTCTTCCTGCACTGTGTCCACTGACTCCAGGATGTTTGGTCTCCATCTTCCTCAGCAGAGGCTCTTGGCCATTTGCTTATGATTAAGGGCAGTGACTGTAGTCGGGTGGTTTCTCTGGTCCCCCCAGGCCTCTGCAGTCCCCTGGCCCACTCATAAAATAATCATTCAGAAGCTTATATTAATTACAACTTCTTAGCCATTAGCTCAGACTTATTACTGACTAGCTCTTACACTTAAATTAACCCGTAAGTTTTAATCTATGTTTAGCTACGTGGCTTTTCTCAGTCCTGCTTTGTCATCTTGCTTCCTCTGTGTCTGGCTGGTGACTCCTGACTCAGCCCTCCTCTTCCCAGAATTCTCCTTGTCTGCTCACCCCACCTATACTTCCTGTTTGGCTACTGGCCAGCCAGCATTTTATTTATCAACCAATCAGAGAAACACATATTCACAGCATACAGAATGACATCCCACAGCAAGTGACAGATACGAAGGAAACAAAATGGAATTGGACACTCTGAGTAGGCCAGGGAGACACATCAAATCTGAATAGTGATTTTTAAACTAAAATATTTTTCATGCAATGTTTTGATCTTGTTTTTCCTCTGACCCCAGCTCCTCCCGGATCCTTCCCAACTCTCACCCAGTTTTATGTTTTTAATGTTCTTTCTCTTAAAACAACAACAGTAACAACAACTACAACAACAAAAAAACCCAAGAAACATGAACAAAGCAAGAAACAAGCTTGCCCCTTAACAAAAACAAAACAGGTAAAAGACCAATAAGAGCAAGAAAAAAAAAAAGAGAGACCAAACAAAACAAAATGAAACAAAAAGTCCCCCCAAATACCATTTGCATTCCTTTTATATCGGTCAGCTACTCCTGGGCATGGGGCCTGCCTAGAGATGTGTTGATATACCCAATGACACGCCCTTTGCTGGTAGTTAGCAATTGCAGATAGCTTCTAGGTTGGGGTGAGAGCTTGTGTCCACTCCCCCACCTGCTGGTACCCTGTCTGGCTTGAACGTAGCAGATCTTGTGTGTGCTGCTTGTCTTTTTGAGTTCATACGTGCTGTTGTGTCCGGATACTGTTTCCTCGGTGTCCTCCATGCCCTCTGACTCCGACAATCTTCCCCGATCCTCTTCTGTGTAGATCCCTGAGCCTTGAGGGGACTGACTTGATGAGAACATTCATTTAGGACTGAGTGTTCTAAAGTCTCTCTCTCTGCACATTGTCCAGCCGTGGGTCTCTGTGTTAAGTTCCGTCCGCTGCTTCTCTGATGCGGATTGAGTGAGGCACTGATCTAGTGGTATATCAGTATAGCATCAGGAGTCATTTTTATTGCTGGGCTCCTTTAGCAGAATCATAGAATTAGACTCATGACTTACCTAGTCTCAGGATCTTGGCCACTTTAGCAGTGTCAGGTATGGGTTTCATTAAGTAGGCCTTAAACCCTATTTTTTTTTTTAAGTGGTTGATTACTCCCATAGCATTTGTGCCGATATCGCATAGTATATCTTGCAGGTAGATCACTTGTTATTGGTCTCAGGGTTTGTAGTTGGGTGGATATTCTTGGTTACTTTTTTCCTCTGGTAGTGTGAAGAGTACCTTCCAGTACCACAAATGCTAGTCAGTAGTGGGGGAAGGGTCTAGTTAGGCACCAGCTCAACTTCTCTGTAGTTAGTTTTCCTGCCTGGCACACAGTCAGGACAAATCTCTGTCACCCGCCAGTCCCACAGCCGCTCAGACCCAACCAAGTAAACACAGAGACTTATATTTTTTAAACTGTTTGGCCTAATGGCTCAGGCTTCTAGCTGTCTAGTTCTTACATCTTAAATTAATCCATTTCTATAAACCTATACCTTGTCATGTGGCTCGTGGCTTACCAGCATCTTTACATGCTGCTTGTCATGGTGGCGGCTGGCAGTGTCTCCCCCCACCTTCTTGTTCTCTCAATTTTCCTCTCTGTTAGTCCTGCCTATACTTCTTGCCTGGCCACTGGCCAATCAGTGTTTTATTTATTGACCAATCAGAACACATACAGACCATTCCACAGCACTTCTCCATACTCACTGACATATATATATATATATATATATATATATATATATATATATATATGCATATATATATAAGCATTCTCTTCAGCAATACAGCCTTATCACTAGTCTGTGGAGAGCAACCAATACAGTCTGTGGAGAGCAACCAATAGCCTTAGAAATAGCCTGTGATGTTTTTGAGGACTCCATGGGACCCCTTTGGTCAACAAAATGTAACCCATTCCTAGAACTGGAGGTTTTATTTGGTGGCATAAGATGTCTAGTTGAGGCATTATCTTTGCTATTATTTGGTGACTCCACTTAGATTCCATTCATGTGTGTGTATGTGTGTGTGTATATACATACACACACACATATACATACATACATATATACATACATATGTTTTTTCAAATGGCTTTTTAGTATTAGTTGTGGAGGACAGAGTCATCTGAGAGGGAGAAACCTCAATTAAGAAAATACCTCCATAAGATGGACTGTAGACAAGCTTGTAAGGCATTTTGTTAATCAGTGATTGATGGGGAAGGGCCCAGCCCACTGTGGATGGTGCCATCCCTGGGCTGGTGGTCCTGGGTTCTTTAGAAAGCAGGCTGAACAAGCCATGAGGACTAAGCAGCACTCCTCCACAGCCTCTCCATCATCTCCTGCCTCCGTGTTCCCTGCTGTGACTTCCCTCAGTCATGGACTGTCGTTACCTGGAAGTGTAAGTGAAATAAACCCTTTCCTCCCCAGTTTGCTTTTGGTCACGGTGTTTCATCACGGCGATGGTAACCCTAATTAACACAGTTGCCCCTCTTTATATTCCCTGCTTTATTTTTCTCTTCTGTTCCTCTCCCCATTTACGCTCTCCCACTTCTAGTTTCTCTTTTATCTCTATCAGTAGCTGGAGGGCCCTCCAGCTACCGAGGGTATGAAAAAATCCACAAAGGCAGCAAAGGCTTAGGAAAAATTCTTATCTATCTGAGGGCTAGACTTTTTTCTATCTGAGGGGAAAAATAAGGAAACATTCATGCTTTCTGATGGTAACTTTCTCTTACTTCATCTGGAAAAAAAATCCTCTCTGAAAATCTCTCTTGCTCCACATCATTACATTCCACTCTCTATACATTCTCCACACAGCCACAGACTGGTTTTGCACAGTTGCATCTCTTTTCTATACAGCGTCATCTTCCTTGTCTCCACACGGTTACAAGTCTCCACATAGTCACAGCTAAACGTCTCATTTACAGAGCTCTCTCATTGTAAGCCACATTCCCTCCTACACAGCCAGATCTACAGTTACATCTCTTTTTTTATGTAGCTCCATATCTCTCTTCTAAACACATTTCTTCTCTCTACTCTGTGACATTCCTTCACATATTATTACATCATTTATTCACTCTTTACTCACTTATTTCTCTCATTCATTCACCCTCTCACCTTACTCTCACGCTTCTTCTTCTTTTCTCTCTCACACTTCTCCTTCTTTCTCTCTGCTCATACAGCTACATTCCTCACTTGGCACACACACACATTCTCCCACACCTCATTCACTCACCTACTGCTCTTTACACAGTTCCTTCACATGCCTTCCTCAGCACACACCCACACAACACTCACGCTTACCCTCTGCACACCTCTTACCACAGCAGTTTTCGCCACGGCTTTTCACAGTCCCCCTCACAGCCGAACTCTGCACAGTTATGAGTTACATTTTCAGGGTCACAAGGCATTTCTTGAGTAAACAATCAGAGACAGAGCCAAACGGACACATGTAAGGAATCACACAGCTTCTCTCAGGCTAGGAGGGTCACATTGACCGGCCAACGAGTAACAGTTGGCCAAGCACTTAGCCTGAGTTGGTTATGGTTCCCAAACAGAAAATGACATTGAAATTCAGGACTAAACAATAACAGTTGGCAAAACCTTAAGAGGAAGAGTTTCATGCAGTCAATTACTGCAGGGAGTTATGTCTCAATGTAAACAGCCTGACTGTGATTTAGCAGTAAACACCTGGGAACTAGTCTTTGTGTATTTTCTGCAGGGGCACCTTAATCTATTTAGAATTTGTTCTGAAGTCCAAAATTAGTTGTCTTTGTGACTGAGAACACTGTTACTTTCCTGTGTCAGTTATGAAAAATGCTCTAATATTAGAATTATACAGCTTAAGCAGAAATCATCTTCCTGACCATCCACAGCTATATGCCCAAAGATGTAAAACACTACCAGTGGGCTGTGGAAAGAACCCCACAGCTGGTTTTTTTAGGGAGGTAAGTGGTGGCCCATGAGAAAGATACAGACAGAAGCCACTGGTCATTAACAGTCAATGACCTCATAGCCTTGCCAGGTGAAGCTCCTCATCAGTTCATTATTCATCTGGTGGGTTGACCTGTTGAACACTAGTTGTCACCTGCTGTATACTCCCACAGCCTCCTGCATCTCTCCATAACATTGTCTTCCATTTACCCTCTCTTAGGCGATCCTCTACTGTCCCCTGGTCTGTAGATGAATTTCTAAACAGTCTTATTAAATAAGAAACATAGAGCCAAATACAGAGGTAATAGCCAAAGAGATCAGAGAACTAGCGAAGAGCCATGACTACCTTATCTTACCACCTTACCGCTGTTGCTTCCCCAAAGAGAGAGAGAGAGAGAGAGAGAGAGAGAGAGAGAGAGAGAGAGAGCTTCTTCCCGACTAATTATTGCCTTTCCGTTCTGCTTTCTCATCGGCTCTAAGCCTACCCACATGGCTTCCTTGTTACTGCCTGTCTATACAGACCTCCAGGTCTCTATGGTTGTTACTAAGATTAAAGGCTTGTCTCACCATTTTTGGCTATGTCCTTGACCACACAGAGACTCTGCCTGCCATGTGATCGGATTAAGGGCATGGGCTACCACCACCTGACTCTGCTTATGGCTTGCTATGTGACCTCTGATCTCCAGGCAAACTTTATTTATTAACATACAAATAAAATCACATTTCATCACAATTAAAATATCACCACACTGGTCCCTTACTAGGTACCTAACCTCTGTGACTATTCAGATTATAGCACAGATATTGAAAGTTTAAAAGCTAGCATCCATAGATAAGAGAAAATATGTGATATTTGTCTGCTTAGGTCTGGGTTACCTCACTCAGGATGATTTTTTTCTAGCTCCCATCCATTTTCCTGAAAATTTAATAATTTCATTTTTCTTAACAGCCAAATAGCATTCCATTGTGTAAATATACCATATTTTCATGTACCGTTCATTAGTTGATGGATACCTAGGCTGCTTCCTATTTCTGGATATTAGGAGCAGAGCAGCAGTGACTATGTATGAATAAGTATCTCTGTAGTAGGATGTAGAGTCCTTTGCGTATGTGCCCAAGAGTGGAGCAGCTGGTAGATGTATTCCCAGCTTACAAAGGAACTGCCACATTGATTTCCATAGTGGCTATACAAGTTTACACTCCCACGAGCAATAAATAAGTGTAACTCTTTCTTTGCATCCTGGCCAGCATGTGCTGTCATTTGTTTTATTGATCTTGGCCATTCTGACTGGTATGAGATGAAATCCCAAAGTAGTTTTTAATTGCATTTCCCTTGTGGCTCAGGATGTTGAACATTTCTTTAAGTGTTTCTTGGCCATTTGTGTTTCACCTTTTGAGAATCCCCTGCTTAGTTCTATACATCTTTTTAAAAATTGAGATGTTTTCTTGATGTTCAGTGTTTTGAGTTCTTTAAATATTCTAGATACTAACCCTCTATAAGATGTATAATTGGTAAACATCTTTTCCCATTCTAAATGCCACTGCTTTGCCTGAATGATGGGAGACATGTCAACTTCCAACTCATTGTAGGGTGGTCTTGATGCCTGTTTTTGGGGGGACTTCTGGGTTAACCAGACTGTTGTGGCCAATAGGCTATGTATGTAGGCTGGAGATGGATGGTGGTGGAACAGGATGGTCGTCTCTGATAGAAGCGAGAGACAGAATTTCCTCCTTTCCTTTTCTTTCTGATTTTGAGGCTATTATGTGAAGACGTGATGCCAAGGCTGGGTAATCATTCTACAATTGTTGATGATCAACCAGAAAATAAAAACCAGCCCATTGGCAATTAGGATCAAAAGATTGGAAAAACCAACAACCAACCAACAACCCCCACCCCAACCACAGGGCCTTGGTTACATTGTTGAGCCTTGGTTACATTGTTGAACCTTGGTTACATTGTTGAACCTTGGTTACATTGTTGAGCTCTGGTTACATTGTTGAGCTTTGGTTACATTGTTGAGCCTTGGTTACATTGTTGAACTTTGGTTACATTGTTGAGCCTTGGTTACATTGTTGAGCCTTGGTTACATTGTTGAGCTTTGGTTACATTGTTGAGACTTGGTTACATTGTTGAGCCTTGGTTACATTGTTGAGCTCTGGTTACATTGTTGAGCTCTGGTTACATTGTTGAGCCTCTGAACCTAGCTTGCTGTCATGTCTCCTCCCACAGTGGGACATGGCAAGTCAGCGATGCATGGATTTGTGGTTTAAGCCTCAAGTACAAGGTTTCCTGTCCATTACAGTTGACAGTAGCCTGACTAATAGCACTCTCAGACCGTGTTTCTGGTCTCAGAGTTTTCTGGTGCCTGGAATAAAAGTTGTGACTCACTGGAGTTGAGGACAAACTAGCAGTTTGCTCATACAATGTTTATTGAGTGTGTCTGTATACCAGGCACTTATTTAGGTACTAGATTGGAAATCCAAAACCAAATTAGGAAGCTGTAGGAGGCAGAAACTGGAAAGAGACTAAGGAGGTTTTCTCCCCGTGCCCCGAGTCTAACAATGTGTGTGGAAACTGGGGTGCTGTGAGTCTATGTGTGTGGAAACTGGGGTGCTGTGAGTTCATGCATGTGGAACCTGGGGTGTTGGAGCCCTATGCTCAGTATTCACCTTTCAGCCTGCTCACCAGCTTCTAGTGGGAGGCAGTAGCACAACACCTGGGGTGCACATGAAGAAACCGAGGCTCCTGGAGGCTTTTCCATGGCAACTTGATGAGTACAGGTTGGATCTCTGGCCCTGCACTTAATCCCTTCATGGTAGACAGGTCATGGGAAGTATCCCATTTCCAGCCAAAAGAAAAAGCACATGATTCAGCAGAGAGACCAGGGAGAGATGCCATGTTTGTTCAGTCAGCATGCCAACCAGGTGGTTGGGCCATCTGACTGACTAGTAAACTGACTGACTAGTCAATTAACAAAGGAGATTCACTTAATCATGTGTGGGGTCTGGGAGGTGCTGGGGACACAAGGGTGGAGTAGTGGCTATCCCCCCTGCAAGGCACTTGTAGCTAGATTCCAGCCTGGTCAGAGACTGATGTGATGGGATGTCCTCTTCATGGGCATAGGAGGTTCCAGAGCACAGGGGAGAGCATGTGAGACATTTCACGGTGGAGTTGATGCTTTCCAAGCATTTAAAAGTAAGGCGCAGGAAAACAGTTTGAAGGTTCCTTTAAAGAGTTAAGCATGAATTACCATATGATCCAGAAACCCTTCTCTTATATGTATATAGAAAATAACTTGGTTATGGGAGCTACATACTAAGCTCCTTTGCTCACACACCCCTGACCTGACAGTGGCTGAAGGGTAGGGACAGCCTGGGTATTACAGGCAGATGAGGAGATAAAATGTGATATATCTGGGCAATGGAATGGTATTTAGTCTACGGTGTGTGTGCGCGTGCGCGTGCGCGTGTGCGTGTGCGTGCGTGCGTGCGTGCGTGCGTGTGTGTGTGTGTGTGTGTGTGTGTGTGAAATTCTGGCCATGCTTCAACATGTGAAGACATTACATTAAGCCAGACACAAAGGGATGCATGTTTTATGGACTACTTACCTGACATAAGCCCAAATAGGCAAATTCATAGAGACTGTAGGGAAAAGGGGCTGGCTAAAGAAACCCACCCCGACCCTGGAGCCCAGAATTAGGGAAGAATGGCTCAGATAAGGCCAGTGAGAGAAACACAGTTTAGCACAGATCAGAGCCATCTCTGCCTGTGTCCAACTGACTTGTGAAATCAACCAATCACAGAGCAGGACAGCAGAATCCTGGCCCTAGGGCCCAGGACCAGGGAAAGAAACACAGCCTGTGTTTGGGACCTGAGCCAGAGAAGTGAACACTTTATCCCCAAACCTAGAACCCAGGAAATATGCCCTGACTCTGAAACTAGTACCAAAATAACACTCTTGGCCTCCAGAATCAGAGTCAGCAAATGAAATGTGCCCTGGCCTTAGAGGTAGTGTCAAAAAGCCAAGAAAGGCCAGTGAGAGAAACACAGTTTGGCCCTGAAATCAGGGCCATCTCTATCACTTGCTCACAAAACTGGCCAATCCCTGGGCAGAAAAAAAAAAAAAAAACAAAAACAAAAACAAAAAGCAAAAAACAAAAAAAAAAACCTAACCAATCACAGTTGACTCTGCCCCTAGACATCCTATAAAACCACCCTGCCCAGTCAGTTGTGAGCTGTTCTCCCCACCCTGGTAGAGGCAACTACTCTCCTGGCCTCCTTCTTCCCAAATAAATCTCTTTCTCAAAAGAGTTTTGGGTGAAGACCCCCATTCACTGGTGCACAGAAGAACCTTGCTAAGACGTCCCATAGTGGACTGAGCAAGGGGGAGCTGAACAGAAGAGCCTTGCTGGGATGTCCCATAGTAGACTAAGCAAGGGGGAGCTGAATAGAAGAACCTTGCTAAGACGTCCCATAGTGGACTGAACAAGAGAGCTGGTGACACTGAGCTGGAGATTGTGGCTCTCCAGGAGAGGAGCAGGATTTCTGTGTCCTGCGGGAAGACCATCCCCCATTACACCAGGTATATCCTGACTTTCCCAAAGAGTTAGGATACCCTTCCTTGCTGAAGCAGTTCCAGGCCTGACTCTCCTGAGAAGTCAGAAAACTTCCTTTCCAAGGTTGGGCTGTTTCTTTGCAGTCCCAGCCATCAGAGCTGTACTAAACAGCTCCAGGTGTCCGGGACACCTTCAGGGCAGAGCTCTTTGTTCTGAGTAGCTCCAGGTGTCCGGGATACCTCACCCTCTAGGGCTGAACTGTCTCCTTGCAGTTTCAGCCATCAATTTACTAACATTTTGGTGCTGAAAACTGGGACACCAAACCCAGAGTTTTTGAAGTTTACTTACAGAGACATTACATTATCTGTGTTCTATCATTTTCTTTTGTTTCTTTAAGATTTATTTTATTTTGTGTTTATGAGTATTTTTTATCTACATGTATGTCTGTGTACTACATGCATGCTTAGTGCCTGAGGAAGTGGTGGCCTCCATGTGGGTGCTGAGAATTGAACCCAGGTCCTTTGCAAGAACAGCAAGTGCTCTTAACCACTAAACCATCACTCCAGCTCGATGCTCTACCATCTTCAATACAAAAAAAAAAAAAAAAAAAACAAAAACAAAAAAAAACCAAACAAATAAACAAACCGAATAAATGAGATTTAGGTTTGGTTTAAACTTTGTCCAGGTTGATAACATGTTGTACTTCTCTCTAAGCACAGCTGAGAAAAAAAAAGTGACATGCCAGGACAATCCAGGTCCCAGGTCTCAGAGTGGAAGAAGGGATTTCTGAACAAACAAACTAGAAAGCCAAGCTGCTTGGCCTCCTGCTGGAGCTGAGGGGAGGGCAAGCGTGTTCTGGGAGACAGATAAACTCTGGAAGATGCAGATGCTAAGTCATGAGGACAGGCAGATGATGAGACAGAAGTGTGTCACCAGGCTTTGAGGAAAAAAAAGGTCTTGGCCACTTCATCCCTGCTGGAGTGTCAGGGTTGTGATGCAGGTGTGGCCTGTCAGGAGATGACAGCATGTCCTTTGTACTCGGCTCAGGGAGTCTCCAGGTGTCTCATAATCATTTGATTTCCAGCTTGTGAAGGAACCTAACACCAAACATTCCATCCTGCCAGGGAAGCTCCTTAAGCAGGAAGGTAAACAACTCAAAATAGCTACAGGAAGTCCCTGAAACCAACCAAATTCACTAGGCCCCTTGTCACCAGAAGCCTTGCAGAGATCTTTTGCAACTGGACTCTCCCCATCCTAGGAGCCTTCAACTGCAATAGCTCTTCATCTAGGGATGGGCAGTTGTGAGGACTTCTGATCCCTGCAGAAATGTTGACTGGCTAGGTATTGTGTGGGTCTTATGTGGGCTACAACTGCTGCGTTCATGGGTATGTAGCCTTGTAATGCTCAGAGGACGCTGTTCTGCAATGGCGCTCTCTGTCCTCTGGCTTTTCCAGTCTTTCTGCCCGCTCTTCCAAAATGGTCCCTGAGCCTCAGGGTGGGGAAGGTGTGTGATATAGCTGCTCACTTATGGTTGGACACTCCACAGACATGATTCTCTCCACTTTGGCCAGTGGTGTCTATATTAACTGTCATCCACTGAAAATTAGAAGCTTCTCTGATGAGGACTTCCAGCAGCTCAGGTCTTTGTCTCCAAAGGGTGACTCATTAACAACTCAGTTTACTGAGGGTCATGCAGATGGCTGTGTGAAGTACAAAGCAGGAAGAACTGCTGAAGGACCAAACGCTATCCTAAGAATCTGATTGTCAAAAAAGGGAGAAAATTTGTATTTCCTGTTGCATTCTTTGGGTTTTTCCTCCACAGACTTAAGGGTATCAGGTCCAGATGAGGCCATGGTGCTCTTCAAACCACTCTGTTCAAGGACTCTCAGGGGTCCTTATTGGCACAGACCAGTGCTGAACACCATAGTGTTCTCATGGCATTGAGGGCTGGGCATTTGGTGCAGAGCAGAGCAGGAACAAGCAGCCCCATTTTGAGCTGAAGGTTAGAACTCAGAGCTATGCTTTTCTAAGAGGGACCCTGACCGTCTGCATGATGATGGAAGTGGTGCTTATTAAGATATGCAGGCTCCAGGGTCCTGCCCTAGGTGTCCTGAGTCTCACTGAGACCTGAGATATTTCTTTTAAATAGGGTGACCATTTGTGTGTGTGTGTGTGTGTGTGTGTGTGTGTGTGTGTGTGTGTGCCTCTATGGGTGTGTGCCTCTGAGTGTGTGTGCCTGTGTGTGTGTGCCTCTGAGTGTGTGTGCCTGTGCCTGTGTGTGCCTCTGAGTGTGTGTGCCTCTGTGTGCCTCTCTCTCTGTGCCTCTGTGTGTGTGCCTCTCTGTGTGTGCTTCTGAGTGTGCGCCTGTGTGTGTGTGTGTGTGTGTGTGTGTGCATGTGCACGCGCCCGCGCCCCTCTGCATGTGTATTTGATGAATCCATGTGTATGTTTGTGTGCATGTGTGCATGTGTGCATGCAGGTGTGCTTACATGTGCATACGGAGGCCAGAAGTCGATTTGGTGTTTGTTTGTGCCCTACCTTATTTTCTGAGACAGGGTGCCTCACTAAATCGAGACCTCACTGATTAGATACACTGGTCGGAGTGAGCCCCAGGGATCCATCTGCCTTTGCCTTCTCAGTGCTGGGATTATAAACGCAGGCCACGGTGCCAAACTTTTTACATGGATGCTGGGGATGCAAACTCAGACCTCATGCTTGCAAGGCAAGCACTTTACCAATGTAGCCATCCCCCAGCCCCTGTACCTGATTCTTGTGTATTTTGCTGAGGTTGTTTGTTCATTTGTTTTACTCTTTTGGCTTGTTGGGGGCCTGCCACCCAGTTCCCAAATAAATCACACAAAGTCTCATTATTACTTATAAATTCCCAGCCTTAGTTTGGCTTGTTTCTAGCCAGCTTTTCTTAACTTAAATTATCCCATCTACCATTTGCCTCTGGGCTTTTAACTTTCTATATTCCATATACCTTTCTTTACTTCTTACTCCATGGTTGGATGTGTAGCTGGGTGGCTGGCTCCTGATATCCTCCTCTCCTTTTTTCATTCCTTGATCCTCTCTCCTCCCAGATTTTTCCTCCTCTTTATTCTCTCTGCCTACCAGCCCCGCCTATCCTTTCTCCTGCCTTGCTATTGGCTGCTCAGCTCTTTATTAGACCAATCAGGTGTTTTAGACAGGCAAAGTAACAGAGCTTCACAGAGTTAAACAAATGTAACATAAAAGAATGCAACACATCTTTGCATCACTAAACAAATGTTCCACAGCATAAACCAATGTAACACATCTTAAAATAATATTCCACTACTTGCTGTGGTGTGAGAAGTGGCGTCTGAGAATGGTGCATCTGTGGGCCACCCTGTGCTATTTGTCTCCATGTGTTTCCACCCCTCATCCACCCACCAGCCAAGACAGAGGCACCGAGAGAATAAAGAACTAAAATGAGGTCATAATGTCTCTGTTAGCTGCAGGAAAATTTAAATAATCATTACATCATCTCAGACCTAGTTTATTCAATACACCTTTAATGTTCACTTAATACTTCAGGCCACTGCTTCCTCTGCTTTCCTTTTCATGGTAAACTCTCCATGTGCATTTTAAACACGTGTAAATTTGCAGTTTACCCATTTCAATAAGCCTGAAATTGGTCTCCTGTCACAGTCAAAACCTGTCTGGTGCACACATGGGGAAGAATCAGTTATGGAATGATTTGACACCTGGTCATAGGTATGAGAAAATGAGAGAAAGGTGTAAGTAGCTATGACTTTGATGAGACAGAAGCTTAATTTTTTTTCCTGTATTTAAGAAATTGTAGGAGTACTGTCTCGGGGTTGGTGTGAAAACACTCAGTGTGGTCATTTGAATGTAACTGGCTCCCATAAGCTCATAGGGAGTGGCACTGTTAGGAGGTGTGGCCTTGTTGGAGGAAATGTGTCACTGTGGGGTGGGCTTTGAGGTCTCCTATGCTCAAGCTATGCCCAGTGTGGAGACGGTTCACTTCCTGTTGCCTGAAGATCAAGATATAGCTCTTTCTTCACACTCAGCTCCTTCTCCAGCATCTTGTCTGGCTGCATGCTGCCATTTCTCACCATGACCATAATGGACTGAACCTCTGAACTGTAATTAAGCCACCCCAATTAAATGTTTTCCTTTACAAGAGTTGCCACAGTCATGGTGTCTCTTCAAGCAATAGGAACCCTAATTAAGACACTCAGTAGCTAAGATATTTCAAATTGCCCCTTCAGCATCTCCAGCCTGTCCATTTCACTTTACTGTGTATGGCTGCTCCAGCCCCAGCCTTCACACCCACCTTCCAGTTAGCACAAATGATAACAAAAGAAGAAAGGCATAACTCCCTGCCTTGAAGAACATTTCTTAGAAGATGCACATGAAGTTCTGCTTGCATCTCATTGGTCAGAAGTGAGCCAAGAGCCATGCTTGACTGCAGTGGAATCTGGGAAATGTAGTCTTTATATTCAAATAAGAGTAAGAGGTTGTCTCATCAACAAAGAAGAACATAGCTGAGGCTGGGGGCTGCTAGCAGTTCCTCAGCACCATCTTTCTTCTTCATGCCCATTCAGAACATGTTGAGAGTCAAACCACCACATGGGCAATATGAAGAAAGCTTGCCTTTCAGAGTTGGGTCTGAGAGGCCTTTGAGTGGTGCCACTCTGGGTTTGGGGACAGATGGATTTGGCACTGCTTTTGGAATCTCGTGTGTCATAAGGAAAGCTGCCTGTAGAACATTCCTTTCCCTGGTTAGGAATGTTCGGTGTGTCCTCTTCCACCCTCACACTCATGCCCAGATTCAGCATAATGTTCCGCCACCTGCTTTTCCAAACCCACCTAACGGATGTCCAGGTCCTGGAAACCATCACTTCCCTGCCCACTTTGTGCGTGGATACATCACTTCCCTTAACCTTCCACATCAGTTCTCACACTGCTAGTGCTCCCTACTGCCTACCAAATAAACGCTCGAGTCCCGCACCAGGTGCATGAATACACACACACACACACACACACACACACACACACGCACAGGCACATAGACACAAACACATGCACACATACAGACACACAGACACATAGAGACACACACAGACTCACACACAGACACACACAGACATACATACACAGACACACGCACACACACAGACACAGATACACACACACAGGCACACAGACACAAACATGCTGTGGGATGGTCTGTATGTCAAATCTGTTGCTCTGATTGGTCAATAAATAAAACACTGATTGGCCAGTGGCCAGGCAGGAAGTAGGTGGGACAAGGAGAGAGGAGAATACTGGGAAGCAGAAGGCTGAGGCAGAGACACTGCCTGCTGCCGCCATGACCAGCAGTATGTGAAGACACCGGTAAGCCACCAGCCACATGGCAAGGTATAGATTTATGGAAATGGATTAATTTAAGCTATAAGAACAGTTAGCAAGAAGCCTGCCACGGCCATACAGTTTGTATGCAATATAAGTCTCTGTGTTTACTTGGTTGGGTCTGAGCGGCTGTGGGATTGGCAGGTGACAAAGATTTGCACTGACTGTGGGCAAGGCAGGAAAACTCTAGCTACACAAACACATGCACACATACACACACACAAACACATAGAGACACACAGAGACTCACACACAGACGCACACACAGACACACCCTCACACATACACACACATGCACACACACATACACACAGACATACATACACACACATACATACACAGACACACGCGTACACACACAGACACAGATACACACACACAGGCACACAGACACAAACACATGCACACATACACAGACACATAGAGGCACACACAGACTCACACACACACAGACACACCCTCACACATACACACACATGCACACACACGTACACGTAGACACAACACACACATACATACACAGACACACACACACAGAGAGACACAGATACACACACACAGGCACACAGACACAAATACATGCACACATACACACACACAGACACATAGAGACACACACAGACTCACACAGACACACCCTCACACATACACACACATGCACACACACATACACACAGACACACCTACACACACATACATACACAGACACACGCACACACACAGACACAGATACACACACACACACACACACACACACACACACACACACACACACACCATCATATTTCCTTGGCCCTCTGCGTAAGCTATAGCCACCAGCACGCAGGTGCCCCTTGCCTCCACTGTAGGACATGGTCTGAGCAGCTGAAGGAGCTGAGACCTGAGGAGCAGAGCCACCACACAGTGCTATCTGATCAGTGGGCCGACCTAATCCCATCAGCAGCAAGAGCCACAAAGATGGTTGCCAGCTATTTTGTTTTGCTTTCTTTTACTTTTGAAAATAATTCAAAGATAAATGTAGGAAAAACACATAATGGACCTTCACGCATTTTCCCAATTACTAACTCAGAGCCTGTCTGTGAGAGTATGTTTTCATTTATGTGCATGTATCCTTCTTCTGCAGAGCAACAAGAGCCTTCTAGACCAGTGGTTCTCAAACTGTGGGTCTCAACCCTTTTGACAAACCTCTATCTCCAAAAAAAAAAAAAAAAATTATATTACGATTTGGAACAGTAGTAAAACTATAATTACGAAGTAGCAATGAAATAACTTTATGGCGGGGGTCATCACTGCATGCGGAACTTAGTTAAAGGGTCACAGCCTTAGGGAGGTTGAGAACCACTGCTCGAGATAGTTTCCCATCACCAAGTGAGGGAAAGGTTGTTTGTGTGGACGCCATCATCATGCCACCACCTCTTCGAAAACAAAGCGATCCTTAGCATCCCAAAGACCAGCTATTGCTTTTCTCAAATTGCCCTATGCCAGTTTGTCTCTTTGAGTTACATGTCACAAAAGCCTAGATACAACACTTGGATGACTGATCCTTTGTGCCTCTGCAGGCTCCCCCTAAGTCACCCTGATTCTTCTGATAATTTATTTTTGACAGAAATGGTTGGTGTGTCCTGTTGAGTCTTTGGCCTGGACATTGCTGATTGCATCCCCAAAGCATTTTCATTCCATTTCCTATTGATTGATATTCTCTGGAGGTTTTGATCCCGTTCTGGCGACACTTTCCCATTGCCTTTCTTTTGCTGGTAATGGCAGTCATTGGAGGTAACCACCTGGAATTACAATGCCATGTGGGTAGAGTATAAATTTCTTAATTACTTCTTATTAAATCCATATCTTAGCATAGTACAGTCAGATAGGAAAGGTCAGGCTTCTGCTTGGTTCCTTCCCTTTATTTAACCAGTTTCTAGCATCTCTCCAAAACGAGCGTTATCCTCTGAGAAAGCCCCCGCACATCATCTCGGGGTTTCTGATGTCATGCCACTCCACTGCTAGGGGTTGAGGATCTTCAGTGTCTTAACTGGGCAGCCAGGGGCTGAGATCATTTCCCTGTGGCACTGGAGATGGGTGGGCACTGGAGACCTGGGGACTGGGCTAGAGCCCAACTATTTCATTCTGCTTGAGCTCTGCTGTGACTGCATGGCGGGGGTAGAAATACACAGTCCAATCATGTCTGCTCTTACGTGTACCTCAACCCAGGATTGCCTTCCTTCCTCTTCTCTCTCTAGCACCTTCTTTTTCTTTCTTTGACTTTCCTTCTGAGCCCTATCCCCAGGGTCAAACCAAGTTTCTCGGCCTGTTCCTGATGGGTCTTCATCCCAGCCTGACCCACTAAGAGGGTTTCTTGATTACTCAAGCCCACCTCACTCTCAGCCTGGACTGTGTGGGAGGCTCTTCTTGATCACTGACTTTCTTCTGTTCACGGCCTGACCCTCGGGAGTTGAGCCTCTTTCTGCAGCAGACTGCCTCTAGACTCCCTATTATGCTCAATACAGAGCTACAGGGCCGCTAGTCACAGGGGGAGTGTTCACTCGGAGAAACACCACTGTTTTGCACAGACTTTGATACCAGCCCAGTGTGGAGACGAGTAGGAGTTTTATCATTAGGTGTGGACATTTTTATATCTACTTGACTACTGTGGTGGATGGTTTTCATCTGTGGATTCAAGGGCAATGATTGTTCATAGCTTGGATCAGTGCTGGGCTCTGCATTAGCTTTGCATTGCTGTGAAGAATACTTGAGAAAACCAACCGCAGATCAGTCCTGGTTCCTTACTTCAGAGGTTTCGGTATGTGAACATCTTGGTGATGAGTGTGGAGTTACAGTAGAGTAGGGATCATCTCACAGTATCCGGAAAGCAAAGTGAGAGGAAGGGACCGGGGACAAGGTTCACCCCTTGACACTGACTAGCTCCTCCAGCTAGGCCCCTCCTCTTAATAGTCCGCACAGCTACGGATAATCTATTGATGAGGGAAATGCCCTTATTCAATTACCTCTCAGTAGTTCCACCAGCTGAAGACCAGACCTCAACACACGAGCCACTGGGAATATTTTGTATCCAAACCAAACAGGCTCCGAGGCTGTTCTCAAAACAGATGCTCCAGGCTCCAGAAACATGTCGAGCTGGAGAAATTTTTCTGTGGGTGGCCACAGCGGAGCCAGAAGAAAGGACTCAAAGTGTGGGTCTGGGACCAAAGATAGCGTTGACTCTGTTCAGTCTTTGCTTTCTCTTTTCTAAGTTAATTGATTAATTGTATGTGCATGAGTGTGCACATTGCTTGCACGTGTGTCTGTGTGCCACATGCATGCCCGGTGCCTGCAGAGGCCAGAAGAGGGCATTAGATGTTTGTGAGCTGCCATGTGAGTTCTGGGAATCAAATCCGGGTCCTCTGGAAAAGCAGCGCATGCTCTTAACCCAAGCCTCTCTCCAACCTTCATTTCTTTGTTTTTGCTGTTGTGGGGTTTGGCTTTAGGACCACAGGCATGTTAGGGAGGGGTTTGCGGTTGGGCTGTGCCCCCTTCCCTAACACTGTTAACTCTGGAGGATCACATTTTCCCGTTTAGGTCAGGAAGTACAAAGGGGCCTTCACTGTTTGTTTGTGTACCTGTTGCAACGCCCATGCTAAACCTGCAAGCAAGCAGTGCATGATTTGGGGCACTGAACAGAAAGAACACGCGAAGAAGCCACCACCTTTCCTTAAGGAACAGAAAATTTCTACAAAACTTTTTCATATTGGAAATACGCTTTATTGTACTTTTAATAGATTTTAACTAATGGGAGGGAGAGTTGAAAATACTTACCTCAACATTATGGGTTTAAAAGAGAAAGAGAAATGAGAGTAATTCCAGACTATCTCTAAGGAGATATGGGTTCTAGTTCTAACTCAGCCAGAAATGATGGTGACGTTGTTCATACTCTGTCTTTGAACCTGTTTCCTTATCTATAAAGCATATGCAGGACCAGATAACAGCCATGTTTCATTCTTGTATTCAATATTGCATCCATGCTTTTATATTTCCATGTATTATTGACAGACATGATAGCTATTTTCTCGGTTGTTCCTCATGACAAACCCATGGCAACACAGAGGTGGGGCAGGGGATATTGTGCCCATTTAGGCAGCTGGGTATGTTGAGGCTGAGGAATATTTGATGCTGGGTCAAGGCTTGATTAAAATCGAAACTCTTCCTCCTACTCCACAATAGTTCCTTCTCGGCAGAAGGCAAGTGTCTGTGGTGGATGCTGATATAATGAAGCAGGGGCATCTGTCTGTCAGGTTTCTTTGATGTCTGAATGAGTACAAAGCGTGGAATTATTAGGCTTGATGATTGCTGCTCTGTCGCTGACTACTTTTGTCTGCTGGAGGCTCTGTTTTGTGGTTGGCACTGAATGCATTAACTAGGCAATCATAAGTAGTAACTGGAAGGAAGAAGGTGACGGGCCGGGAGAGAAGGACGGGTTGGAGAAAAAGCAAATGGCCGGATGAGCCAGGTCCTGTCTGTGTAGTCTCCTAGCACCAACACGCTTGCTCGTATTAATTCTAGCACAAAGCTGCTATCCTCACCCCATTTTCCAGATGGTGAAATCAAGACCTAGAAGGTTGCAAATTTGTTCAGCTATTAAGTGTCAGAGCCAGATCGGGAAGCCAGGCAATCTGGTTTCCGAGTTTGCGCCCTTAGCACACTGATGCCAAGATTGAATTGAATAGCAAGAAACCCTTGTGAGCTGCTGTAATAGAACATAAGATTTAAAAAAAAAAAACAAAAAACCAAAAAAACGCCTACTTGAGGCTAGCAACCTGACATTGGAACGAACATAATGCATTTTGTTGTAGCACTGACAAAGGGGTTTGATTTTTTTTTTAATGCAGTATGTGGCAAAATATAAAACTTTCCATTCTAGGACTAAGGAATGCAGAAGTTCACTCTAAGCTTATAGTTCAACCAATGCAGTCCTACAATAATGGAAGATCGGGGACGAATCAGTAGCTTCAAGTAACTCATGCCTAAGGGCAGGAGAATGAGCCATGTGTTAAAGTGTAAAAAGCATGTAGACTGTGACAATTCTGGTAACACTCCCACATGCACATGATAGGCAGGGCTTGGGAGAGGACAGGAAGAAATTCCAGTAGTTAGGTGTTGGTCCAGATCCTTGCTCTTTGACTTTTTTAGTGATGGCATGTTTGGTAGATAACAGCCGGAAAGAGCTGCTGGCCGACTCGGTTGAGGTGATTATCTGAGGGCAAGGCGTGGGGCTTTGCTAGGTCTCCCTGGCTGCCTTCATCCTGGAGCTCGCTGGAGCTCGCCCATCTCAGAAGTGCCAGAGGACATTTTCCTGGAGTTCTTGCAACTGCTACCCCAGCTCCTACTCCTCTCCAGGGCATCTCCCAGCAAGCACTCCGCAGCGCATCTCCCATCTCTACAGCAATGAGGCTCATTGGGGATTTTCTCTTTGCAGCCCTGAGGAGCATCCTGGGTTTGGGGGGTTGGGTTCTCAGTGTCATAAGTACTGCACAGCATAGATGGATGTCCTGAGTGGGGTGAGATTCCGTCCACCTTCCTCTGTGGTCTTTGCCAGCTAGTCCATACTACATTAATTAATTAAGTAGCCACTGGGTTTCGAAAAGAAGCCTGGTGTAGATGTCCTGTCTTGCCAGCAGGTGAGTGTCCTCTGGCCTTGGTACGAACCGGAAGCCTTCTTTCAGTGTGTTCATACTAAGTAGGCCGAATATGCCTGGAGATAGTCTGGGCTGTCTACTGAGAACAGAGCTTCAGAAGGTGCTTTGGTCTCTAAGTATCTCGCTGGCTGGCCAAGGGTCACACATGACATGGAAGCTGGGCTTCCACGTGCGAATCGGCACCTATTTGCCTGTGCATGTGGAAGTGGGCGTGCCTATGAAATGGCTGGACATGCCAGTGGCAGAGCAGAGGTGAAAGGTGGAGAAGGGGACTTGGGTTTCTGGACAACGTGTCACTGTCCTGATGGTGCGCACATCTCAGGGAATGTGTGGTTCTCAATTAAGCAAATTTTGGGTAGCTTTGTGCTCTGCAAGAGCAAGACCGCGGTGTGTCGGGCAGAGAGAGAGAGCATGGAGTATGCCGTCTTACCCGCGTCTGCATTCTGTGACCCGGTCTGTGTGTCTTTGGGAATGCGTTTTCGGCACGCATCTTGCTTAACAAGGCGTTTGTTCGTTGTTGTGTGCAAGTCAGTCTGTGCGGCAGTGCCCAGGTCCTGTTTGCGGCTGCTTGCTGGCTTTCCAGCTTCACTTGCGCCTGCAGTCAGGCTCTGCACGTGCGCCAGCCTCTGTGCGCACGTCCCCGAGTGACCCGTGTGCGGTGCCCAGGGACCTCTGGGTCGTGTGCACTCGCTGCCTGTCGCTGCGCTGACGAACGCTCCTCCACATGTCCGGGAGCACGTCTCCCGTCGTGTGCACGCTCCGTGTGCACGCCACCCGCTTGTGTGTGTGTGTGTGTGTGTGTGTGTGTGTGTGTGTGTGTGTGTGTGTGTGTGTGTGCAGGGCGCCGCGCGCTGCGGCCGGAGGACCGCGCCAGGCTCCACGCGCCCCGCGGCCGTCCCCCCCTCCCCCCGCGCGCACCGCAGCGGGCCCCGCGATTGGCCGCCCGCTCCTCTAGCCGTCACCTCCTCCCCGCCCCGCGCGCCCGCGGTCCCCGCTGTCCCCCGCGGTTCCGGCGAGGCCGCGCCGCGCTGCGCTCCGCTCCCATTGGCTGCGCGCGCCTTTGTGTGGCGGCAGCTGCGGCCCCAGCGCCTTTGAATGTCGAGAGGGCCGGGAAGGGAGCCTTTCCATGGGCCATCTGTCTCCCCGCCAGCCGCCGCCCCGCCGCCTGCGCCCCGCGCTCCGCCTCCCGCCCCGGCGGCTCCCGCAGCCCCGCCGCCCGCGCCCCGGAGCCGCGCCACAAAGGGCCCGCGCGCAGCCGCCGCCGCCGCCGCCGCCGCGCGAGGAGCCAGGATGGTCCTGGTCCACGTCGGCTATCTCGTGCTTCCAGTGTTTGGCTCTGTGCGAAACAGAGGTATCGCTTTTTCCTTTCGGGGTCTGCTTCCTTCCGAGCGCGGATCGCCGCAGGCACCGGGCGGGGGCGGGGCGGGCGCGGCGGGCGGGGGCGCAGGCACAGCCGCGGGCGAGGCGAGCGGTGCTGCTTCCCACCCCCTTCTGGGGAGACCCCCGAGTGTGGGATGGCACCCTCACGGGAGCTTTTGTACTGAAGTTAGGATTTGGTGAATTTGGGTCCCTTTCTCCCCAGCCCCATATTTTTTTTTAAATCATTATTTGCGGCGGACGTGGTTCCTCCAAATCACAGCCCCCTTCCCCTACCTAGCCCTGTGTGACCGAAAGGAGATGCATGCCGTGTGTGTGTGTGTGTGTGTGTGTGTGTGTGTGTGTGAGAGAGAGAGAGAGAGAGAGAGAGAGAGAGAGAGAGAGAGAGAGAGAGAGAGAGAGAGAGAGAGAGAGAGGTGGTGGTAGATTTAATTTTCCGTCCTTTTTTTTTTTAAGGCATTTTTTTTTTTTTTTTTTTTTTTTTTTTTTTTTCATTTTGGGGGCCATAAGGCCAATGGCCGGTGAGCTGGGATCTGAGTATCAGCCCCATCCCATGCTCCGACCTTTTCCCTCTCATGGGTACTTGTACCTTCGTTTCCCTTCCTTTTCTCTCATTTAATCCTTTTTGTTTTATTGCCCTTATTCTGTGGCCCTGCACACCTCCCTCCCCGCAACTGTCTTTGTATGACAGTTGCAGTTACAGGTTCAAAATGCTTGTATGTATGCGTGTGCATGTGTATGCATGTATACGTGTGTGCGCGCGCGCGCGTGCTTTCGAGCTTCGGAAATCAGATGTGCGCTGCCTTGCACCCCTGGGCCCGTCCGGAGCGGGTTGTCTGGTTCTTGGGTGTTGAGCTGTGCGTGAGAATGAGGTGGGAAGCTGCCCCCACGCCAGGCCTTTGCCCGGGGCAGGGGTTGACCAAGCAGCAGGCTGGCGATGTCTTTGTTTTTAACTGTGGTATATGGGGTGTGTTTGCACGGTCCCCCTTCCCCACGTCCCTTTTTCCTTATGTTCCCCTGCAACAATAGCTTGGGTTCCCCCTTTCTTCCCCCCCACTCCACATTTCTTCCATTTTCTTTTAATCAAAAATTCCCACCTCCCAAAGCAAATCTGAGATACATCAAATCATTTTTTTTTCCTTCTTTTTGTATTCTGCCTCTGGACTCACATTTCTCTTGGAAATGTTTCTTCTCTCCCACTCCACGTCTGCTTAAATCCCTACTGGCTAAGCACCCCCTCCCTTTACAAGAATGATGTCTTCCCTTCGCTGACCCCCTCTGGTCTTCCGAGTCAGAGCGGGGGATGGGGTCGCAGAGCCAGCGCTTTAGTGCGCCCCAGGGGCTAGACTGCACCAGGCTAGGAAAGCCCAGCCCTCCTTCAGGCAAACTATCCCCAACCCCGCGCCTCTCCCCAAAAACCCAAAGGCAAGATTGGCCCCTTAGGCCCGTTTGAACTGCAGGGTTTTTTTTTTTTTGTGTGTGATGATAGAGTGATGACATTCTGCATTTATCAAATCTTTTTTTTTTCTTCATTGTGTAGCTCAGTGAATGGTCAACTCGCTGCTGTGTGCGCTGTGACCCTTCTGCCTCTGCATTTAGCTGTATTGTGACACCCTCTTAACCATTTCCTGTCTCCATCCGAGGAAGGCATTGCTATTTAAGCGGCAGTATCCCCTATCTCAGGCCAGCGTGGTGGGGGGTGGGGGGAGAGGAGGTCAGACTAGATCATGAAATGCCACCCCCTCCCCAATACACAATTATCTTTTATTACTTGGCATTTCCTCTTAAAACGGGTGTGGAACATTACACTAGGCAGAAATTCAAAAATGATTAAGAAGGGTGTTGAGCCTGAAAGTATAATTATCCTGATTAAATCATTATCATCCTCATTAATACCACCAATCTCTAAATACCATTGCAGCATGCTGGTTCCATGTTTTGAAATTCAAATTGTTCAGCTGCCTTTAAAATTTATTTTTAATAACCCTCCCCTCCACCAACAAAGATCCAACAAAACCAATTCTGCCTGTCAGAATTGCGATGGCAAACTTTCACAGTAAACACACCCACAGGAAATTTCAGGGTCTGAGGGGTGAGTTGGGCTGTGGGTGAAATTTAGCACAATGTGCTAAGGACACATGACCTTCCGATAGAGGATACTAATGCTTAATTCAAAGGTCCTAAACCACAATTTTCTTGTAAAACTATTAGACAGTCTGCTAGCTTAAGCCTGTTCTTTTTAGTTTCCTTTGTAGTAGCGTAGGATGTAGGCCATTTCAGAACAGATATAGAGAAATAACCATTTTTGTATCTTCATCTTGTTTAGCCGAGTACATTGCACTGTAAATCCCTGTTAAGTGGATTCCTTTTGCCTTGGCTTGGAGGCTGTAGCAGCCCATTTTCCACTTGTCTGGGTGACCATCAGCTGGCCTCCTGGCAGCACCCAGGCATAACATTTAGTTGGAGGCAAAATTTATTAAATCTATATTAAAAAGAAAATCTTATGATGAAATGGCAGTTGCTGCTATTTAAGCCTCTGAAAAATTGGTGCACCGCGGTCCCTGGCTGAAGGGGAGCTGGCTCTGGCCATAGGGTCCTAACTGTTTAATTGTACAATGTCAAGAGCATCTTTGGACATCTGCCCTGGCCCTCAGGGCTGCCCCTTTAACAGCCGGCTCCCTTCTGCTGCCTGGCCAGCCAGACCTGCTTGAAAACGGAAACAAAACAGCAGCAGTCATGAAAGAATAAGGCGCCTACTTTGAGGGCCCTTCCAAAATAGTCACAAGCAGCCTCCCCAGAATGCCATTTGGCGATTTGAAAAGAAAAAGAAAATGCAAAACAAAACAAAATAACAAAAAAAAAATATATAAATAAACCTCAGCAAAATGGTTTTCCATTAAACAGGGGTAGCGTGTTCCGCTGTGCTGAATTACTTCCTGTTCTTATTTTGTGGGTAATTTTTTATGTATCGAATATCCTTTTGGTTGTGTATCTTTTCACCTTTTCTTGTACTAAAACTAAAGCATGATGTGTATTTTTTTACATCCCCCAGTTGACAATGTACAGCGCTCGGTTAGAGACGTTCCCCTGCTGAACCGTACTGTGGTCGTGTAGCCCGGCCATCTGCTCATTGTACGCTGCTTTTGTTCTGTCGCCCCTCCGAAGCATGGTGGGCCCAGCCTTTTCTTTTCCTTTTTTTTTTTTACTTTATTTTTTTCCTTTTTTTTTTTTTTGTATTGTGTGCATGATGACATTGTTACACACAGAATCCACTAATACTAATATACAATCTCAATAAAGAACTAGTTTTTCCTATATTAACCTAGTGTGCTTTTTCTCTTGCTGTTTCCCCATTTATTGTCGTATCCCGCTGTTTAGAACCTCCTTGCTTTTCTGTCCTCAACCTCACCCACCCACCACCCCCACCTCCCATTGTAAGGTTTGAGTGAATGCCTTTTCTTTTACTTTCCTTTTTTCCTTTCCTCTCTCTCTCACCCCTTTTTGTGGTATAGATATGGTGACTCTGAGCTCATGTCGCCCCTCTCTTAGGACAATAGGAGCCTGGGGCCATGGGAAGGGTCAGCTGTCCTCTCACACTGAAACAGCCCCACTGCATAGAGATCCTCTATCTTTGGCCACCTGGGTACTCAATACCCTCCACTTTTCATCTTAGTGTCCGAGCTGCAAGGCGTTGGAAAGAAAGGAGAATTCACACTGAGGTTGAGAAAAGGGATACTGTACTTAACTAGCAATCTTGTAGTATCGACTCACCTGAAAAAAAAAAACCATTTTGAGTTGCGTTTCAACTTTCCGTTCACTGTCTCATTGATTGACTGTCCTGATAAATCATGCTGGGGGTGACACGTGACGTGTAACTGATCCAAAGCACTACAGCATCCCTTTCTATGTGTATATTGAAATTCTTGAGATCTACAGTGTAAGTTTGTCCTTTGGATCCCGGGTAAGGAAAATGCTTGGGACGGAAGCCCCGGAGGCCCCCCCCATCCCCCCCGCCCCGTCCCAGGGATGGCAGCCCCACCTGGAACTGTAAGAATAAGAGTCAGTACTTTCTGTGGGCTGTGAGCCAGTTAAAGCTGATTATAGCCTGCTTGCCTGACAGCTGCTTCATCTGTGGCCCTAGGGCCTCTCTGGGGAGAAAGCAAACGAGATCTGGCCATTGTCTCAGAGTGTGCGCTCCTTGGAGTGGGGGTGGGGAGGTCAGGAGGGAAGTCGGGACCTGTGTCCAAACTGAACTGCAAGAACCCTTCGAAGTATCTTTACCCTCTTCCTATGACGGCTCTGAAAAAGCAACAGAAAAGTGTCTCCTCCCCCCACCCCTCAGCATTTGTCAGCTACATCTATTCAGTTTCGGCCCAGAACAAGCCTTGTTAAATGAGGCGTTTTAGACACCAGAGGAAATCAGTTGATTAAAGAAATTCATGGTTCCTTCAAGGGGTCATCATTTTGAAGCGGTTTCTCTTGGCGGATGTCCTAAGTCCTGGCTCGTCCAGGCCGTCTTCTGGGCGGGCCTCCGACGGTTCCCTCAGGGAGGATGGCCCGCCGCCCCACTGCTGCCTGACCACTGTGCTTCCTTGCCTTCTTTGTGGCCTCGTGAGACACTCCCCACCCCCAAGGGCTGCCCTCTTTGCTCTGGCCCTTTGTTCTTTTCTTCCCAGCCTGGGTGGAAAAGCTGGACTGATTTACTGTGACACACGGACACACACGGATGTTCTTGGCGGAGGCTTGTGCTATGATGTGTGCAAAAGGAGACATGTGGGTCCGTGAGGCCAGGCCCCGGAAGGTTTCCTGGTTTTTCTTTCCTTTATTTTCTTTATGGTTTATCTGGGACCTTAGTTTGGTAAAGCAAAATAACACTTCCATCCAACTTCAATAACAATCAAAACAAATTGGGTGACCATTCCCATTTCTCCCTAAAGATAGATCAATATTAATCAACTCTAATATTTTATTTTTTTCTAAGTTGATGTTCAGTATTTTCAGAATTCTCCAGCAGTACATTTCAAGGCTAGTTCTTCAATAGTCCAGAAGTAGTCCAGAATGCAATTGCCAAATGGCATTGTGCCTTAGCAATGTGTTGAGTCTGTACTGTACACGCCCCGGCCTATCAGAACTAAATATCTAACATATTTGGGAGAATTTTCCCCCAACTTTACAACCCAACAACTGTAAAGTCATTGCACACTGTCTTTCTTCTCTCAGCCTTCTGTCTGCTGTACGAACATTGATTCCAGGATTTTGCACAAGCTGCCTGTAAATGGACCAGGTAACCCACGGTCTCCGATAAGATGGAGTTATAGCTCCTGTTCCAGTTTTCTCTGGATTTCCCTCCTGACCAGCATTCGATAAGCCCCACTTAATTAATGAGTTTTCTTAAGTAGAAATTTCCCACACAACAGCAAATACAATTAAACCTTGCAGATGGGGGGAAGGGCCACTCAGACCACTGATGTTCTTTTATGCAGATGAGTGACAGCCTGGCGACCTCGTCTACACTTTTCTCACCTTCCTTTTCCCCCATGTCCTTTTTCTCTTTAAATAAGCGTCTTGGAGTTTCTCTTGGGAAGCTTGATGGCTTCCTAGGAGGGTGAAGCCACAGCTTTGGGCTATATCTGGTGTTAGGTGGAGTTTTCCTAGAGCTGGCCAGAAGACCATCAGCTCTTGAACCATGACTGTGGGTCTCTCAATTCTCCTGGACCACTGCTGCCCAGACATATGGGACACTTTAACATTAGTTTCCGTATGGCTGTAAATAGCTTTAAAAGATCCCCAGCTTAACATAGTGTGAAGCAAATCAGTGTCAGTTTCCGGTATGGTTTAGCCACAGAGGGCCTTCCTGCGGAGAGGCTCAGATTCAGGGTGATTGATGAAGTCCTTGCAATGCCTGTTCCTCATATGTTCACTCATTCATTCCTCCATTTGCTTACTTGTTCATTCATTTTAGTTAATGAATATTCATTAATTACCTTCCTGGACCAAATGCTGCACTAAGGGGGTGCTGAGGAGAGACCTCTTAAAACTTATGCTGCCTGAGACACTGGAGCAGAGGGCCCACATGGATGGCAGAGTGACCTCATTTGGAATAGTCTAGAACTTGAGTCCTGGCCTGGAAAGGGAATATAGGTGCCATTCTGAACACTGGATAATGACCATCCTAAAACCTGCCTCAGAGGGTGCGTTCAAACTCTTCAAAGGCACCTGGCTCACAGCAGGGGTCAAAGGCTGGGTAGACAGCTGCTCTCCTCTTCATAACCATAGGTATTGATTGTCCCAAGGATCAGAATCCCACAGTCAGAGACGGTGTTGGGGAGGGCTGTTGTGTGTACCTGGGAGGTGACATGCACACTGAAGTAGAGAGTACCAGGTGGGGTGGGAGACAAGAACAGGACATGCGTGTGGTATGTGCACATGGGTGGTGGTGGGGAGACCTATGGAGGATTGTTGCTTTCTGCAAGTGCATGGGTCATGGTCCTGTGTTTGAGCAAGTCTCCTGAAATCATAATGTTCAATTCAGGGCCACGTAGCACCAGGTCTATATATACACAACATCTGGAAGGGATTTTGAGGCCAGTTTCCGAGGCCTTTGGGACAGTTTGGACTTGCTTCTTTGTCCACTGAACTCTCAGGAGAAACAGAGAAGTCTCAGAGAAACTTCTTCTGGCACCTGTGACTGAGAGCTGAGACTAAGGGACTGAGGCCAGGGGGAGGCCATGGCAGCCTTCCAGTGGGATAGAGCCCCAGATTCCATGTCTAGGGAGTGAGAGGAAGGTTTACATCATGGGCCGTGCCATGAGGAGAAATGTCCAGGATCAAGTTGATGTGGAGGACCAAGGGACAGTAGGTCTTCGGTGTGCCTTGGACAGTGTAAGTTCACAAAGGCAAACAGAGATGAGGGGACCAGTCAGCTTTGGGGAACTGTGAGCCCAGCATTGGATAAACATGGAATTTGGCAGAGAGAAGGACACTGTGGCCATGCCTGGGACCAGAGACCTCTAGGATTTCTTGTGGTTTTAGTGGGAGGAGGCCACAAGCTTCAGTAGTGACAATTGCTCGTGCGGTCTTGATGCTCTCTCCACGTCTGGAGTCCCCTACTGGGTTGTTCACATGTATCTTCAGCCACTAGGCTCGCCCTGGGAGCTCCCTGACTCAAAACCTCAGCCTCTCTGCCAGCTGTGCCACTCTGTCCAGATGTTACAGTCTGAAGTTTTATTGTATTTCAACCCTTGAGCAAAGAGGCTCCAGGCATTTGAGTGCCAGGGCCCTAACTGGGTTGGTATACACACAGAGAGAGAGAGAGAGAGAGAGAGAGAGAGAGAGAGAGAGAGAGAGAGAGAGAGAGAGAGGGAGAGGGAGAGGGAGAGGGAGAGGGAGAGGGAGAGGGAGAGGGAGAGGGAGAGATTTATGATTTAAGAGAGAGGGGGGGACAGGGAGAGGGAGAGATGAAGAGAGTCACCTATACCCATGGGGAAGAAGAAGCTAGAAGGAACCAATCTTGGTGAACAAAGTTGGAGATCAAAGGCATGGGTGTGGCACACACCAAGAGGATGTGTGTGTGACACATGAGGTGTGATCTCAGGGTTGGTCCATTATCATCTCATTTCCTTCAGGTATGACCATAACCTGTGAGGAGGTAATTGAGGATCTGGAAGGAAATTGAGGCTCAAATTGCCGAAAGCCTTTGCCACCCTCTTCCTGTTAGCACAAGTGGCTGACCCAAGGCGACTGGCCACCCAGTCTCAGTCCCCTGAGTCTTCTGTAGTTTGTAGACTGTCAGGTAAGCCCAGGAAAGCAATCTTTGCTTGGCATTTGTATCTGGTGGGAACAACTCCAGAAAACCAGGGTCCATGTCCACATGGAGATGACTGAGCTAGGAGGAGGTTTAATGTTCTCAGCACTGAGCCGGTGACCCCACAAGGGAACTCTGAAATACAAGGTTAGAATGCCCGGGGGACAAGTGTTCCCATGTCTCCAGCTGGGAGCTGTGTCCTGGGATGGTAAGTTCTTTACCTGTAGATGCTTACTCAGAGGCGGCCGCCTGAGGTCTGGGAGGTACAGCCTGTGTCCTGATTTCCGCAGATAGAACAGCGGTGCCTCTCATGCTGTGAGTCCATGTTGCCGTCTTTCTGAGATTACCTTGATGACTTCACAGATGACGTGCACTACATCACAGAGATGACAGAAACCCATCCTGGAAGGTTTAGAAAGTCAAGTGAGGGCATTCTTCCTGGTGTGTTCCAGTGAACATATGCATACGATGCCTTGCCTACCACATTCACCCTGGTGTGATCCAGTGAGCACACACATAAGATGCCTCCCACATTCACCCTGGTGTGATCCAGTGAGCACACACATGAGATACCTTCCACATTCACCCTGGTGTGATCCAGTGAGCACACACATGAGATACCTTCTACATTCACCCTGGTGTGATCCAGTGAGCACACACATGAGATGCCTTCTACATTCACCCTGGTGTGATCCATTGAGCACATACATGAGATACCTTCCACATTCGCCCTGGTGTGATCCGGTGAGCACATACATGAGATGCCTTCCACATTTGCCCTGGTGTGATCCAGTGAGTGCATGCATGAGATGCCTTCCACATTCACCCTGGTGTGATCCAGTGAGCACATAGGTAAGATGCTTATGCTTCCCACATTTGTCCTGATGTGATCCAGTGAGTGCATGCATGAGATGCCTTCCATATTTGCCCTGGCTTGATCCAGTGAGCACACACATGAGATACCTTCCCTATTTCTGCATATGCACTTGGTGTGTGCTTGTAGAGTTGGGATATAAACAACTTATGTTTTCAGTACTGGAGATGGAATCAGGGCCTCATGTATGCTAGGCAAGTGCTCTACCACTGAGGCACATCCCAGCTCCCCCCCACCCCCCTTTAAGTTTTTAGAGTCTTCCCAAGTTGTCTCTCGACTGGCCTCAAACTTCTTGCCTCAGAGTGCTGAGTGGCTGGGATTACAGGCCTTCCACACTAGGCCCAGCTACTGTCTCCGTTTTTATTTCACATGACATGAGAAGTTTCACAGTGTGCTGTTCTCACAGGCCGGGTAACATTTCACTCGAGACGTTCCTGGTGAGCTAGGAGTGAGGTGGATTGCAGGCCTCTCTGGGCCACGGGTTATTGTGGTGGTTCCTGCCCTCTACCAGGTCCTTCCACCGACCGACCGACTGACAGGCTCAGGGAGGGTACAGGGGAGGGGCTAGAGAAGAAATGCAGCTGAGATAATGTCACCAACAGCTCAGGGTCCCGTCCTTCTCCTGCCAGGAGCTTCCATATTGGTCTTGAGCGAGTCTGTCTTCCCCTCCGTTCGGGGACCCTGCTCATCAGATGGCGACTCTGTAGTTTGTACTTTCTGGGGTTTGTCACATGGAAGCATGCAGAGAAGCCAGCCAAAGGCAAGAGTAATAATAAAGACCCTGGCAGAGCTCAGTGGAAGTGGCCTGGCTTCCAACCCTCTCTGTCACTAACCGCCCTACGAGGCTGGCCAAAGCCAGGGCTCTCTGACTTCACTTCCTGTCTGCCAAGGAGAGAATCGGCCTAATTACCCTTCCTGCTCTAAAAAACCCCATGATTTCCTCTTGGTGTGAACTCGCACTTCCTCTGGCCCTTTTGCCTTTTCTCTGGGAGGCAGCCACTCGTGCCTCGGTGCCTGGTGGGTGCCTGGTGGGCGAGCGCCCTGCTGAAGGCAGGTTACCTGGTGCTGTAAGCAGGGAAGGATCAGTGCTGGGCAGGAGGAGACTTTCCTTGAAACATGAATGAGGTATGCTGCCTTGGACTGGGTAGCTAGCCCCTCATCCCGAAAGGGATGGTGACATCACTTACGTGGTAGCTTGGGCACGGCAATGCCAACGTGTGCTTCCTAGCCCTTAGGCCTGGCCTCCCCAGCCCAGGAGAGGAAGTGTAAGAGATGAGGTGGAGGAGCAGGCTGGCTTGGCTAGCACCTGTCTCAAGGATGGGAGAAACCTGGGCATCTGCCCCTTCTCTCCCTCCCCTCTGATGTGGGAGCTGAGGGGGGAGGTGCCTTGCTCTCTGTCTCTCCAGACAGCTTAAGTTGCTCTAGCTTTCCTCCTCAGCTGCCAGAATCCCTTTTTGCCCCCTTCTTCGGAGCTCAGGGCCCCCTCTGGGCTGCCTGCCTTTCTGCCCCCACCCCCCACCCCCCATCCTGACTCAGAGCAACAGCTTCTGTGCCTGAGCTCTGTGGGAACGGATGGATGAATGTGACCATTCCCACTCTGGACTGTCCTGCCTTAGCCAAAAGATGCTCTTCCACAAGACCTCAGCCTGCTTGGCAAGGCTCATTCCCTGGAGTGAAAAGCCACAAGGCCTCCCAGCACCTAACTCTTCACCACCGAGGCCTTGGCCTCCTGACCAGAGCTGAAGATCCTGTTCCACAGAAAGGGGAGAGAGATGGGAAGACAGGCCCAGGCATCTCTTCTCACAGCTTCCTGCACCACTGTCCCCCCCGGCAACCCAAAATGTACCTAGCTTCTGCCAGGAGAGGGTGACCTCGGAGGTGGCTGGTCAGGGCTCAATTCTGGTCCAGTGTTCACCAGAGGCCCCCATCTTGGATGCCAGAGTGAGCAAGCCACAGCCTTGGCCTCACCTTGTGGGCAGAGGAAGAAGTCAGGCCAGGTCAGGAGGGGGGCCACCCCAGCGCTGTGAGGGATGCTCCAGTTGCTCCAGCGCGGGGTGTCGCCTGCCGCAGAGCCTCAGGGGACTGACAGCAAGACTCATGCAAGGATGAAGCTGTGACGTGGGTGAGCACAGGCCTGTGGCCTGGAGGGGGAGGTTCTCAGCTTGGTCATGCCCGGCAAGTGAGGGCAGATAGAAGAGGCGGAAACAAAGCGTGAGTGCTGGCCTGGGGTGGCATTTCTTCTGGAGGGTCCCTGTGCCTTCCCAGAGAGATGTGGGAGAAAGCAAAAGCAGGAAGGGGAGGCAAGAGGGGTGGCAGAGGCTGGCTCCATTGTACTTCCCCAGGCCCTCCTAAGCAGGGGTCTTTATCAGTCCCATGTATTCCAGGTCTGTGCTCTGAGAGTGCCCCCTGGCAAGTGGGTGTCCTTTCTCACGTCACCTCTAGACTGCAGGGAAACTAGCTATGTGCTTGGAAGATCCCAGGACTCTGAGTCTGGGGCCAGAAAAGGGCCGGAATTAAGGTGAGGCAAACTGCAGTTTCCAGCCTTTACTCAAGTTGTAGAAAAAGTGATTTTTAGATAAATTAAGCAAGGGATCCTGCTTGACATGAACTTGAGGGAAAAGCCAGAACATTGTGATGTACCCAGTCTAGGCCATGTCCTGATTGTGGGGTTGCCTCACACCTTCTGAATGTGAGCGCTTCAGGGGCAGGTGAGGAATACTTGGCTGGCCCAAGGCCTCATCTTCCCTGTGCTGGAAGTGTCCAGTGGCTGGAGTTGGGACTTTGTTCTCCCAAGTCCCCGGAAGGATGGGAGCCAGGCCTTTTGACTCTGATGGCCCCTGGGCTCTTGGGCGTTGACCTAAGGCCAGGTAGAAGTGTCATGGGTCCCCCTACCTCCAGGTGCGGCAGTTAAGGGTGGCTTTATGGATGTGCCTGAGTGAGTCTTGAAGACACCAGGGATGTAACTGGGCAAAGGGGGCGAGAGATTGGGGATGAGCTCGTGGTTGGGGCCTGAGAGAGGCCTCCTGAGGAGACACCGAGCTGGCGCCGTCCCTGGTGCACCGAGAGAGATATCTTAAGGACTCTTTTCTTCTTATTGTGGTAAAATACATATTGCATAAAATTTGCCTTTTAAATCAGTGGTATTACATATACCCACACAGTGTTTTGCGGCCACCACTGTCTGCTATTTTCAAACCTTTCTCCAATCATTTCCAACTAAGGTGTCCTTAGTTTTCCCCAGTTCCCAGGGATCTGTTCCCAGGTAGGGCTGGGGCTGCAGTTGCTGAGTGTCTTTCAGAAAGGAATGGGGTGGTGGTGGTGTGTGTGTGTGGGGGGGGAGTAGGGATAGGGAAAGAGAAGAAGAGAAGAACACACACACACACACACACACACACACACACACACACACACCACATACACACAGATAGCAAAGAATGTCTAGCTTTTGCCCTCAGGCAATCTGGCTTACTACCGACCAGTTGGGTGATTTGTTCTTCTCTGAACCTCAATATCCTCTTCTGCAAAGATGGAGTAGAGTTGATTTAATACCAGCAACTTCAGAAGATGATAGGAGCCATTTATGATGCATATGGAGTGTGAGGTCTGCAAAGTCCTGGAAGTACTTAGCAAAAAAAAAGATGGTCTTTCCTGAGCCCTACCCATGTGCTCCCTCCCTTTCAGCAAGCACTCCCTGCCTGTCCAGGTTGGAAACAGTCCTGAGGGTGCGGAGAGTACATATGGGCTCTGGGCAGACGGGAGAGGGCCGGGTATGTTGCATGTAACTTAGTTGTCTAAGCAGTTCCTGAGCCTCCATTTGGGGTTGTGGGTAGCAGAGACACAGATGACCTCTGGCCACAGCCTCCTTGGGGACATCTGACCACTCCTGAATGGGTAGAGAATGCACAGACAGGCTCCACAACCAGAATTCAGCCAGTGGTCAGTCTGGGCAGCAGTGTGGACCATTCTTTGGCCACAAGGGATGGGGAGAGGCCACAAAACTCCACAGAAGTCTGGGGGGTCCTCTAGGGGAGGGAGATCTGGGCTCTGCAGCTGTCAGGCCAGGTCTGGCCCCTGCCCTGCCCACTTGGGCTCAAATCCAATCCAAGAGGTAAATGTCAGAGTCCTGTGGCTGTCACTTTCATCTGAATTTTCTTTTCTTTTTCTGGAGTATTGGGTCCCTCTAGTTTCATCGCCATCCCACCCATTCCATCCACTCTCTCTCTCCTCCCTCTCCTGGCCTGGTCATTTCTCCTGATGTTTCTCTACTTCCTCTCCCGTCCCTCTGCTGGTCAGAACCTGCCTGAGCACTTCCGTGGGGGCTTGTTTGCTGCTCTGTCTTCAAAAGAGTCATGTGAGGGGTGACGGGATGTTCGAGGTCTCCCTCTGAAGTGGTCAATCCTCCGGGGCCATTGGTTCTGGCCTCTAACAATAAGGTTCTCATTCTTACCTGCCGTGATGAAGTAAGCTGTGGATGTACTGCACCCTGCCGTGATGCCTGCCTGGTGCCCAGCAGGATGCCCCCACTGTTACATGTGGCTCCCGGCTAGGAGTTGCCATGGGCAGACACCCTCTGACACCTCCTGCCACCTTGAATATGGTAAGAGGAAAAACTTTTGAGCCTCAGCATCCTCATCTGCAGGATGGGAACCATCACAGTGACCTCCCAACAGGGTTATAAGGAGGCTCCGATTGAGTGAGTGTGAGTTTGTATGAGTCATCTAGCAGACACACACTGAGCACAGGTCTCTGCCCTTGATCCAGCAACCCCATGCCAGGTTCTGGGGACAGAAAGGTGACATCGGCACAAGAGGCAGCAACAGACATCCATGTAATGTTCACTGTGCCAGGCACGGTCCCAGTCCTTTGACTGACCTGAAGAAACTGAACTCTGTGGGAAATGGATGCGTGGACAGGCCCAAGGTTTTCTTCATCTGGGGACAGATGTGCTGGGGGAGGAGATGCCGAGGCTGAGCAAGGGTTAAAGGATGTACACTGGGCAGGCCAGGGGTGGGGGAATCATCCTGTAGGGAAGGGATGGCAGGGAAGGGGCTCTGTTGAGAGTAGGGTGACCTGGGGTACCATCAGGCCTCACTATCAACCCTAACCATCAACAGAACAGTAGTGCCTGTTGCCCAGGGATCAGACATCCAGTCTCCTCTGAGCCCAGGCTTGTGAGCTGGGTGCTGTTCTAGAAGACCATGAAAACATGCGAGGGTCCCACACTCTCCCAGAAAGCAGTGATGGGCGGTGTTCTCAGTAACGGGTTAGCATACTCAGTGATGGGAGGGTGGGGGTGGGGGGAGAGGAAGCAGTGGTGTATGTCTGAGAGACTTCTAGAAGATGCAGGTGGGACTGAACTGGACATAGGAACTTGGAGCAGCCGTTCTCACGCCTTTCTACCAGATGCCAGGGCCCTTTGCTGCTTGCTAAAAGGCTTTTCTGTGGGAAGGTTACTCACGCCCACGATCCTGCAGGGTTGCGCATATGCCCCCGTCTTGAAGAGTTTCGTCTTGTGTTAGTTCAGCGCTCTGCAAGGGTCTGTATAAGAAGAGGTCTTTGGTTCTCCTCCAGCAGCATTTCCCCAAAACTATCCAACCACAGACAACTGTGTTCTGTATGTGCACACATACACGAAGCAGAGTGTAGGGCTTCTAGAAATATCCATTAAACTTGATGCCTGGAGCATGACACGGGAAATATTAGCCTAGGAACTTAGCTCAAGGCTGGTCAGAGGGAGCTTCCCTATATTGAGGGAGGTGGCGTGTTGATTGGTGGCACCTGGATTTTCCTCTTAGCTACTGTCTGAGTCCATTCCAGTTACAACAGCAAAGCAGTTCATTTCTTACTGTTCTGGAATCTTGGGAATCCAGGATCTAAGTGTCAAGGGGGCTGGGGTGTGGAGAGGGTCCACTTCCTGACAGCTGCCCGTTTCCTGTGACTTCCCATGGATGAAGAAGGAGGATCTTTTTTGTAAGGTCTCGAACCCTGCTCCGTTGGGCCCTGAACACTTGGCACTCACTGCTTGAGTATGTACACACATAAACCTTATTCACAGGAATTCAAGCTTCAATGTCTTGCCATTGTTTTTTTGTTTGTTTGTTTGTTTTTGCATTCTTTTCTTCCACCTGTCCGCTGTGCCCTGAGGTACCCTCACCATACCATCACCAAATTCCCAAGATAACTATCCCAGCAGAGAGGCAAAGGTCATTAGGCAGGTTCATCTCCAGGCCTAGCCATACTGCCTGTGCTCCCGTGCCCAGGCCAGCCTCAGAACTTGGACCTACACACCGATTTATCACTGTCCTCAGGACTCTGCTGCCTCCATGACCCTTGTGGGGCACAGGTGGAGAGGTGAGGCCCCCCCCCCTGCTTGAGGATGCTGTTCCTGCTACCTTGGTGTGGTCTTTGTCACTATGGCTAAAGCAGACATCCCTCCCAGGCCTCCAGGAGGAGGTGGATCTTGAGCTGGGACAGAGGTTCAGTCAGCAGGGAGTGAGAGAAAAGAGGCACTGAGGTGTAGAGAGTATGCAAGGGGCGTTAGGAGGAGTTAGCATGTCTTGGGGCCCCGGTCCTAAGATCTGAGCATCAGGCATGGGCACAGTCTACGGAAGTGAACCCATTACTAGTGTTTCCCCGCATTGCCCCAGGCGTTGGAACTGACCCCGGCCGAGGTGGCCACGCCCCTCTGCCACCCCAGCTGTGGAGCAGAAGAGACTGAATGTTATTAATGCTTCTGCCTCATTTTATGAAGTGTCCTAACAAGCTGGCGAGCCAGACACACTCAGTCTTCTTTATGGCCACTATGATTTCTCCAACATCGAGATTAATTTGACGATAGCTGTTTATAAGCTCTTCCATCATCAGATATACCCATTACCTGGGAGGAGAGGAGGGCTGGGTTTAATTTGTGAACAGCCCTCCAGGTCCCTCTTCCCGGAGTATGTGTGGGAGTCTCAGCCATAAATCATGGCAGACACTGGCACCACTGAGACCAGAGGGCGGGAGCTCCCGCTAGGCATGCCTCAGCGCTCAAGTGCCAAGGAGAAGTCCTGGAGAGTGGACTGCCTGGCAGGCAGAGCAGGGCAGGCAGGGATGCTCAGCCATCTATGCTGGGGGAGAGACCCTAGGGAGGGTGTCATCTGGCTGGGAAATTTCACTTCCTTGAATCTACATTCTGTGCAAATCATCTGGAAGCTGGCTAAAATAAAATACAAAACTTTCCTCCATTCTCCAGTCATCACCCCTGGCTTCGGAGTCTAGATCTTTCTCAGGGGGATGCAGGCTCCTACATGCCTGCCTCCAGTAAGGCTTGGCCTGTGGAGGTGACTCTGTTGAGCCGAGCGAGCGTCACATACGATGGCGACCGTGAGGTGCTAGCCCAGGGTCAGTATAAATAGACCCTTGTGTTAGTGACTTTTCTACTGCTGTGAAGAGACACCATGACTAAGAAAACTTATAAGAGAGTTTATCTGGGCTCGTGGTTCTAGAGCATCAGAGCCTATGATCATGGTAGGGAGTATTGGCAACAGACAGTCTGGGCCTGGAGCAGGAGTTGAGAGCTGACATCCGGATCCACAGGCACTAGGCGGGGGTGGGGGTGGGAGAGACACGTAGCTAACTGGTGTGGGCTTTTGAAACCTCAAAGCCCACCCCCCTCACCCCCCGTCACACACCCATTCCAACAATGCCAGGCCTCCTAATCCTTCCCAAACAGTTCCACCAAATGGGGACCAACCATTCGAATCTATGCGGCTCTGGGGGCCATTCTCATCAAAGCCACTCCCAGTGCTCCAGTCTCCTCCGAGGAGTGGGATGGAAGGTGACATTCCCCTTGGGTTGATGGAGGCATTCCTTGAGAGTCCACAGGAAGAGCTGCCACAGTGTCCGGGCTCTGGGTCAGGTTCTTCAGTGAAAGCCAAGGCCCGAAGGCTCCCAAGCCAGCTGTTGAGAAAATGAAATGGGATCCACTTTGTTTTTAACTAGTTGACGGGACTCGGTGTTAGCCTGTTCGTGGTCCCTGGCCTCACTGCCACTGCCACAGTGCTCCGTGTGAGCTGTGAGGGAGGGGATGTGCTCTGAGAGTCAGAAAGCAAGAGCAACAGACCCAGGACTCTGGCTTCTTAGGGCTGTGTCCACCACCCTCCACTCCCGCCCGGCTCTTCTCTCTTTTGAGGGAATGAGACTGCTCTTGGGAAGAGACAAATGGACACCAGAGGCCTGTGGTGAGAGTCCAGACACCCGGGCCTGGGGGCTGGAAGAGAAACCAGGGCCTCTGGGCGGGGTGGCTTGCGTGGGTCCCAGATCACTCTGTCTCCTAGTCCACCAGAACATGGCTCTCAGGGTTTGTAGACTAGGAAGAGACCTACTTGGTCCCACTTACCCTTCTTCATCTTATGGGAGGGGAAGGGACTTGACCAAGGTCCCTCGGCAGAGACGGACCCAGGAGAGCAGGAATCTCAGTCACTCTCTTCCCTGCTGCTCACAACTACAGATGCCTTCTATTTTGTTGTTTTTTTCCCCCATGCTGTGGTCCAGAGAGGGGCGCATACATCAGCAGAAGTACCATGGGTGGAAGAGAGCGGCCTCTGGAGGGGAGGCCATGGTGGAGGTGATGGAGGAGGAGGTGGTGATGATGGTGGAGGTGTGGTGGAGATAGTGGAGATCGTAGAGGTGGTGGTGGTGGTGGTGGTGGTGAGTTATTTCAGGGTCAGGAATTGGGAGCCTGGGCTCAGATGCCAGTTCCAAAACTCACGGGTGCGTGCTGAAGGGTGAGTGTGGACAAACGCAGACACAGTTTCCAGGGTTGGGTGAAGGAGCTGGTGTAATCCACAAGCTGTCTGGGACAATCCCTTCTCCCAGATAATGAAGCTAAGGGTCCTCACTCTATGAGTCAGCTTTTATGACTGTGATAAACAGCTGAGAAAGAACGGAAAGGAGGCGAGATCATGCTGTGCTGGGCCAGCTCTGTTGGTTCAGGGCTACAATGAAGTGAAACATCCTGGTGGCTAGGCGTGGCTCACCTCAGAAGCAGAGGGAGAATCAGGAAGGGGCCCTGGCAGAACAGAGCCTTCTCAGGCATTCCTCCGGCCAGGCCCCACCTCCCAGGATCCCATTCAGGAGTAAAGTCATCCATGGGTTAACTTAGTAAAGTTAGCAATCTCGCTGTCCTCACTTCTCAGTAGCACCATCTGGGAACCAAGCCTCAAGCACATGGGCTCTGTGGGGTGGGGTGGGGCACTTGGTAGCCAAACCATAACACAGAACATGTAACAAGCAGGAAGCGCAGCGGGACACGTGATTCCTCAAGCCATCGGTGGTATTGGCAGGATGGTGGTGTGTTCTTCCATCTTGTAGACTCCATGGGAAAAACCCTTACGAGAGACTTGATGTCAGTTAGACTACTTCCTGGGTCTCTGCTGGTCCTCTTTGGGGTTTTTCAAAGACTATTCCATTCTGTTAGCTGCTACCCTCATATGATTCTAAAGCACACACCCTTTCACACTTCACATCTTAGAAACTGGACTGAGGTCTCTGATGATGGTGTACCCTAGTTTAATATCCCCCCGAAAGTCTTTCAGGGGCTCGTAGAGAAATGGCGAAACAGAGGGGCCTTGTATGGTTGGAGCCACTTGACATTCTTTCATTATGGACTCCTCCATACACAAAGCTTTGGAGACCACAAACCCACAGAATCCTCAAACAAATATGGCCACGTGTGTGGGTTTTAAGATGTAGGTTTCTGTCTCACCATAGTCATTTTCCTCTGTCAGTGCTCGTGACGCGTGTAATTTAACTCTTGGAGGGAAGAACACATCCAGGGGGGCCAGAAGTCAGAGGGCTGGGAGGGTAAGTTCTAGAGTCCCCCAGAGGGACTGGCTCTCCTCTCTCATGGCCCAGAGGTTCTTGCTGGCTCAGGGATGCACACCCCTTTTCTTCTTTACCATGTAGCCCCTAAGGAGGACCTCAGAAGACACACATTAATAAGGAGGCTTGAAGAGGACACACAGACCCCAGAATTGCTATTCCAGGAAAAGCACTAACTAGCCCTCCTCTCCACACACTGGTCACTCTGTCTCCTACCTGTGCCTGGATGAAGTCAGATGATCTAAAGGATGCTACCCCCTCCTTTTCTTGTTCCCCCAGCAACCATGGCCTCTAAGTATGTTGGAATGTCTCTTAGGTCCCTGTTGTCCCCTAGCTCCCTGGCTGCCTCCTGCATTTCTACCCCTCAGGCGTTCGGTTGCCCTTGACCTTTCCCAAACTCAGCTCTGCACACACCACCAAAGCCTTGCACGGCTCCCATGCCTGCAGGACAGTTCCACCTAAACATCTGGAGTGGTATTACCACACTGGGTATGACCACCGTAGATGATGATAACAACGACTGAGACCACGTCGGAGGGCTCTGCACTGAGCTGAGGGACAGAGCTGCTGGGCCAGGCATTAGTCTGATTCTCCCTTGGCAGAATTTCAGTGGCCCTTATCTCTGGGCCACTTTGTCACCATTATAGCTTAACCACTACTGGACCATGGTCCAAATTTCCATCACTCTTACTATCGTTTTTATTTATTACTAAGGTGTTTACTAAGGCTCAGCTCAACCAGGAACTATGCAGAAGCTGGAAAAGAATGAATGCCCAAGCATTCACTCACTCACTCACAGACTTACTCCCTCACACACTCACACACTCACACATTCACTCACACACTCACACATTCTCACACTTCACTCACTCACTCACTCGCACACTTACTCACTCACACACTCACACATTCATTCACTCACACACTCACATATTCTCACACACTCACTCACACACACATTCCCACACTTACACACTCACACACTCTCACACTCACTCACTCACACTCACATACTCACTCACACACTTACTCACTCACACACTCACACATTCACTTACTCACTCACACACTCTCACATTCTCACACACTCACTCACACACATACACAATCATTCCCCACACTTACTCACTCACACACTCACTCACACACTCACATACTCACTCACACATTCACTCACTCACACACTCACTCACATACTCTCACACTCACTCACTTACACACTCACACACACTCACTCACTCACACATTCCTCAAATATTGATTGCAGCCTCTGCCTCCTTCCTAGCTTGTTCTAGTGCTGAGGATACAACAGTGAACAGTGTCGACTTTATGGAGCTTGCCCGAGACAGTGGACAGGTCAGTGGCCTGTTAGAGGTCACTTGTACCACCATGCAAACGGCACAGGGAAGGGGCTGTGATTCCAGTGAGGAGGCGGAGCGAGGTGCTTGCCTTGCCTGACATGCAGGACTAGGTCTTACTCCTCGATGTCATGTGAGACAGAGCCCCCGAGTTTCAGGCAGTGGGAGAGGGAGTCCTGTGGACATCAACAAAGAGCCTTGGGTCCTGTCAGAGTGTGACGTTATGTGAATAGACTGGACACTTCAGAAGGCAGTATGGTCAGCCTTCCATACCAGTTCGTTCTCTATCCATACTCATTTCTGTCGACAGAAAGGAACTGGAAAATGTATAGTTTCTATAGTGAACATGGACAGATGTTTACTTCCCGTCACTGTTCCCTGAACAATGCAACTGAACAGCTGCATACACAGCAGATTTGTGTTTGTTGCTGTTACAACCAAGAAGGGATTTCAGGCACAGGAGAGGATGTGCACGAGTTATATGCCAGCACTATGCCGCTTTACACAGGGACTTGACCATCGTTGGGTTTGGGAATCCGAGGGGGATCCTGGAACTCAATCCCCAAGAGTCAATATGAAGGACAGCAATGGTCACCCTGAGCACACACCGAGTCAGACTTCTTGAAGCTCCATGAGTCCTGTCCAAGACACTGGCCACGGAGGGCTAAGAGGGTTCTAGCCTCTCCTTCTCCAAGTCCTTGTCATAGGCCTTTTTTTTTTTTTTTCCTGTGTGGCCCCTCTCTATGTCCTGCCCCCTAGGTCTAGACCTTGGTCACTTCTAGCCCTGGTACAGGTGACAGGCGAGGGTGTGGAGGTGTCCTCCAGGGCAGCAGAGCCTCAAGGAAGTAGCACTGGGCTCCAGCTGCGGTGCTGGGTCCTGACTGGGACAGTGGGCTTTGGCTTGCTCCTGTCCCCTCCGATCCCCTTACCCTCTCGGCTCCTTTCCCAGAGGTGACAGCTTGTCAGCACTCTTTATTGAGTACCCAGCCCAGCATGAGGCATGGCACAAAGTTTAGCAGAGCTTAGCCTCCTGGAAGCGACAGCAAGCCCACGGTCCGCAGAGAGACATGTTCATGTGAACATGTTTTAGAAAGGATGACCTATTTTCGGAGGCTATGCTGGAGGAGGAGGCAGTCAGGATATATTTCCTGACCTTCCCAGAATTCCTTGTAATTGTGAGGGAACTTTGGAGGCCTCAGGGTCATCTGTTAAAGCCATCCGTCCTTTATTTACCCTCGCTCAAGGGCGCTGGGCTTGAAGCCTGGGGTACGTGGGGAGCGAGACTCCTCCTGATGCTTGTCGGGTGCCACTATCAAATTGGGAAGGAAGACATTCATCATCCACAGTAAAGATTGTTCGTGTGTGTGTGTGTGTGTGTGTGTGTGTGTGTGTGTGGCCATTGTGAGAAAATGCTGTAAGCTGTGTCTTAAAACTGGAGGATATCAAGGGGCCAGCAGGCTCTGCTTCTTTTCAAGTCAAGGGAGACTCCTTTATTGTCCCTCAGTCTGATGATGCTGACAGTCCTTGGGTCCCTTGATCTGTGCACACAACACTCCCGTCTCTACCTCTGTTATCACCCGTGTTTTCTCTGTGTGTCTTGGGGCCTCTATAGGTTGTATGACACATTCATTATTAGGATCTCACCTTCAGTGATTCCATCTGCCAAGATTTTAGTTCCAAAGAAGTTCCCATTCACGGGCTTTGGCCTAGGACTTCAACATACCATTTTTGGGGCTATACAGCTCAACCCACAAGGATAAATTGTGCAGAGTTGGGTGTGAGGCAGCATATGAAGACAATGGGGACTCAACAGAGGGGGCTTGGGTCCCAGTAGGCTCCAGGAAGGGGAACCCCCATAGTGTTGGATAGCTCAGCAACACAGGATGGTGGTGAGCAGAGTGAATGTGAATGAATGAAAGAGAATTAGGAATGTACCAAGTTCACACACCACAGGGGCAGGCTCCTGGCCCCCTCAGCTGCCTGCTAGATCTGTAAGGCAAGGACAGTGAGGCCACAGAACTTAGGAGGCTGCAGCCCATCCTGCATGGTGATGTGGTGTGTGTGTGTGTGTGTGTGCGCGCGCGCGTGCATGCACGCGCATGCTTCTGTGACCTTTCCCAGTGCCTGGACTTCAGGTATGGTGGCTAAAGAGAAACAGGAATGACTGTAATCTGGACTGTTGGAGGAGCTGACATATTTTACCCAAGCCCAGAGCCTCTAGCCCTGGACATTCTCTGAACACTCAGGACTGTCCCTTTCTTTCCTCGTTCCTGTACAGATCTACTTCTCTTCCATTTCCTTTTCTCTTTGTGTGTCTGAGGAGAAACCTGGGTGAACGAGGCCCCTCTCATCGCAACACTGATGGCCCCTGCTCCAAGCATGCCCACAGAACTCCGCTTTTGACCTAAAGACCACAACACATCAAAAGACTATCAATCACCCTACTTCCTGTTCTTGTCCCAGCACAGCTCCAGCGCCCTTACCCCTGCATCTATCCCACTGTGGGCCCCAGTCCTGGTACTGATCACGGGCAAGTCCTGGGTCCCTTCCTGAGTTTCGGTTATCATCTGTGAAGTGGGCTCCAGTCCTGGTACCAATCATGGGCAAGTCCTGGGTCCCTTCCTGAGTTTTGGTTATCATCTGTGAAGTGGAGGCAGGAAGATCCACCCAAGGCTTACATGAAAGAGCCAACAGCTATGAGAAGCTGGCCGTGTGTAGTGCAGTTTTGTGCTACCATCCGACTTTTGGCCCAGGGACTGATGCAAAGTGGCTAAGCCTGGCTGCTCCCTGCCTACATGGGTTATGGTCAGCCTGCTAGGAAAGGTGAGTCTTAGGTAAGGAGTTTACAAAGTGATGGAACTCTGCAAAGTGGGAGCGTGGGCAACTCTGGGGAGGAGGGGGGCAGAAGGGAGGAGAGTATTAAGTAGTCTTTCTCACTTAAGAGGGACCTGGAGGTAAACGACATTGGCAGTCTAATGGTGGCCAAACAGCTCTCCCCAGAGGGTGTAATATCTGGGCGGCTGGAGCTCCTGGCCTCTTTGCCCAGACTAGGGTCTGGGGCAAGGACAATGTGAGAGCTGACACCAGAGAATATAGAGGTATCCCACCCAGAAGCATTAGCACCTAATAATTCTGTTTGGTTGGAAATTATTTTATTTTACTCATGTATGTAGGGAAAAGTTTGTAGATAGAAATCTGGGACTGGTGTGATAGTCCACATTGTCAGACACCTAGGATTCCTCTACTCCTGTGGCCAGCTCTGCTATTTATAACATCCACTCCCAAAGTCACTCGTGACCAAGATGGCTGCTAGAGCTGCAGTGGTTAGAGTTATAAATTCTCCAGCAAAGAGAAGAGAGTATCTTCAGAAATGAGGCATTCCTAGAAAGTGTAAGTACCGTTTCCATTTCCCCTTAAATCCTAAAGGACAGGTTTCAGTCACAGTTAGCTGCAAGAGCAGCTGGGAAAGCATCTTTACCTCAGAAATTTATGTGCCTATTATGATGGAAGGAGGGGAAGAAGCATGTTGGAGGAGACCCAAAACCTCTACCACAGTCAGTGGTTTGGTACTTCAGCTGACAAATGGTGCCCTAGGTCCAGATTAGCGGGAGATGCATCAAGAGTCCATTGACTCTTTGTCAGTGGCTCAAGCCAGGATATTACACACTCATGTGGATCGTGCAAGAAGAGCCTCTTCTGCACGAGACTGAATTCTCTACTGAGGGTGTTGTGAGGTTCTCTGCTGCTAGGACAAGAGCAGGAGGACTGATGTGTTTGTGGCCACCCACCACGGAACAACACAGAGAATAGTCTCCACAGGGGGCTCAGCTAAGATGTCAGACAAAGCAGTGGTCTTATGTCTGCAGACGGCCCTGGGAACTTAGGGTTCCTAAGGAAAATGCATTTGGGATCTGGAACCTCTCAGTACAAACACACTCTTGAAACCCAAGAGGCTTGTATCTTTTTCTCAAAGGTATTTCCAGAGCAATCCCAGCTTTCCAATTCATCCCTCCCTCCTTTCTTCTCTTCCCCCTTTTGTAGGAGAGAGGAGTGCAGGGCCAGGCAGACCAGGAAAAAGCCCCTGTTGTATCAGGGAAGTTGTCAGTGCCGCTGGAGGCAAGAGGCTCGGCTGGTGTGGGAGAGTTGCCTAGCCTTCTCCCGCTCCCTTGGGCCACACAGCAGGTGTAGGGATCTCTGGGAATACCAGAACAGTCACAGGGCTCACTCTGTAGGGGAAGTCCATGTATGTCCAGCCTTGACTGTTCCTGGGGACCCCCTGATTACAGAGCTTTGGAAGAGCAGGGCCTTAACTCCAAAACAGGCATCTTGGTTGCCACTTTCTAAGGGGTTGCCATGGAATCCTGCATCTGGAGGTGGGATTGAGCCTTCAGTTGATTTCTCAGAGAAGCACAGGGTAGATGGAACGCTGTTGGGAAGAGGACCAGCTTACCCAAGCTCTTGCCACCAGTTGGTGACAAAGGTGGTGTGTGGATGTCTTTTTCCTGATGCGAACTGCAAAGCTTTTCTTCCCTTCCCATCCCATTGCCTCTGGTCTGCTTGGATCAGAGATCGGCTTCCAGGTGCTCTGAACTGGACACTTCCTCCCAGCTCCAGATGTTAAAACATCACTTAGCCATGCTCTCTAGAATGAAATTTCAATCCAATCCTTGAAGACTTGCTTTTCTAAGAAGAATGAGAAATGTATTAAGACACTTACATTTAAAATGGCATAGAAGGCACTGTATGTGTAGTATGTGCATATGCATATATATGTGCACATTATGTATGTGCACATTAAGATTTGCCTGGGAATAAGTATAGGCACATAGGACAATATCCTCAGGATGGGTGCTGTGTACAGGCAACACTTCTTCCTCCCCAGGGCTAGTTGCCCTCCAAGGTTTCTTACGGACCTTTCCAAATACTGTCATGCTCACTCCATTTCACCCTCTCTGATCTCTGTTAATGCTATTCTCATTACACACACATCATCACAGAATGAGGGAGAAACAAGCCAACAAGCTGGCTCTCTGTAGAAGAGTCCTTCTTACACAGAGTCAAGACCATCTCCAAGTGCAAGCTAGAGACACCGGAGACCAGTCACCCTATCCTCTGCTGTTTGTGCGCCCCTGGGTGATACTCTCTGTCCCTCCCCAGTCCTCAGATTTCCGCACTAGCAGGAGAGGGGGTCGTGTGATACGCTTTTGAAGATCCCTTTTAGCTCAAATTTCCATGATCCTATTATCTACTTCATGCCCCGTTTCCCCACTTAAAGAAATTAGAAATAGAGCAGCATTGAAGATAATAGCTCATTTGTGTCCCTGAAGGATTTCAAAGGCATTTCCAGATTGCAAGCAAAACGGAGCTCGAATTTGACTGTGGTTGGTTTGCTAAAGGCACCCCCTCCTGCTCCCAGCTCCCACTCATGAGGGGAGTGCCACAGGAACGCCCTAGGTTTGCTTGGAGGCAAGTCCAAGATAAGGAAACAGGTTAGGGGCAAACAGTAGCTTCTCTCCAGAGGCCACGGCCTGGGTCCAGCAGACGCTTGGAATAAATTATTGGGAAAGCCAGTTTTCTCCATCAGGTTTTTACATGCAGGGTTTACATGCCAGCTAGATACTCCTAAAAACCTCTCTCAAGAGGCTTGGCGTACAGGAGTGGGTTGTGGAGCAGAGTGCTGTGGAGGCCTGGCAGGTCACAGGAGCTTTGGACTGCTCTATTAAATCCTGGGTTTCTGTTCTAGATATCATCCTTGTGGCCCAGGGTTTAGTGTTACTAGGAACTTCGAGCGATATCGAAGCCACTCAAAAGGACAGTGGCTCAGCTAGGCTCCTCCTGTTGGACAAAGGAAAGCCCCCAAATGCTCAGTCAGTAGAGCAAGAGACTCTTCATCTCAGGGTTCTGGGTTTGAGCCCCATGTTGGGCATCATATGTAGATGGAGGTTTTTCTACCCTGCTTTATCCCACAGCCATTTCTAAATAATCACTCAGGGGCTTAATTTTAATTACAAAATGTTTGACCTATTAGCTTAGGCTTATTACTAACTAACTCTTACACTTAAATTAACCTGTAATTCTTAATCTATGTTTTGCCACATGGTTCGTGGCTTGCTACCTCATTTTCTACAAGTCTTGCTTCCTCGTTGGCTGGCTGGCTGGTGTCTCCTGACTCCACCCTTCTTCTCCCTGTATCTCCGTTTGGCTTTCCCGCCTAGCCTTATTCTTCTGGCTATAGGCCAAATCAGCTTTATTTATCAACCAATGAGAGCAGCACATAGTCACAGCATACAGAAGGACATCCCACAGCATTTAGACATAGTGTGCAAGTGCTCGCCAGTGAACCTGGGGCAGCTTGTGCCAGGGATGCTCAGTATCCACAGCAAGTTCAGTTCCACTCACCTAGTGGTCCATTCACCCACTCGGTCACCTGTGTACTCAGCACACACAGACAAGGTGCCCACAACAAATCCAGCACTGCACTGGGGGAAGCATTAGCCAACACAGCTGTCTCCAAGCGGGAAGATTCAAGTCTGGAAAAAGATCCCGTGTCCTGCTGCAAATAAGAGGTTTCCTAACACTGGCTTAGGGCCCAGGCCCATCGCACTTCTGGGATTCCCACCAAGAGGAAATTCATCATATGCTTAACTTCCAAGAAAAAGGAAGGAAGTGACCGAGCAAAACATTCTGAGTCTTCTAAAGCAAACAACAGAAAGACACAGGCTGACCGGATGAAAGGCTCCTGCCGGGCAGCCTGTCTGCTGGGGGACATGATTATTTTTTGTTTTTTTTTGTTTTTTTTTTTTTACAATGACAGAGTTTGGCAGGTTTGTTGAGGGCCTTTTAGGATGCTTAGCTTCTCAATCAGCTAGCTCGACCCTGCTTCTTCTATCCCCGACTCCCATATCTGCTTCCCAGATGTCAGATAGACCAGACGACCCCTGATGTTTCTGTCTGCCTTAAAATTCAACAATTTGGAGTTTTTACAGGAGACCCTGGGATCTGAGCTCCAGTTGCAGGACTTCATGCATGGGGACGGTTTTCCATAGCAGTGGCCTGGCAGGCAGCAGGTTTCTGCTTAGAAGAGAAGAAATAAAGCTCTAGTTCTGCTCATTTGAGCTAAGACCTTGACCTGAGAGTTGGTTACTGAATGACAGATGGGTTTGTTGGGCCATTTCTTGGTACCCTCATAATCAGATTGTTCAGAGAAAAGATGGGCCTCTATATAGGCCTTAAGCCCACACTGCATAAAACTGATTAGGAGAAAGTTGTATGACCCTCAGCAACATACTTTACCAAACTGGGTTAGGCTACTCTACCCACAACTTGTGGCTTTGTACTATAGTGAAGATCATACTCTAATCCCCCTGGATATGAGGTTAGAGGCTAGTTCTCATGCATTCTATCCAATGATTAAAGCAAGAAACTATTTGACTTCAGCTAGTCTAGTCTGGGTTAGGGACAGATGTATACTTCCTTTTCCTGCATCCCTCCATCCTCTACCCATGTCCAGTCTCTCACAAGGCCAGTTACTTTTACAAAATCTTGCCTTTTTATGAACTTGGTGTCCTGTCTTCTACAGACCCTTTCCAACTTTTCCACCAATCAAACCCTTCCTTTTTATTTGATACCCAACTCAAATGTCACCTTTTCCTGGGGTTTCTTGGGGAAAGGCGCTTTCACTTCATTCCTACTGAGATATCTATACCTTTAACCACTTGGTACATGGTTTTGTTGCCCAGTTAAGCTTGAGAACCATTACCTGAGACCGCTGGGTCCCTAGATGTCATCTCCTAGGCAGCATTCCCATTTGTAGAGCTTGTTAAACAGGTGGATTTCTGGGCCTCTCCTCAGAGCTACTGGGTTAGAATCTGTAATGTTGCACTCGGGAACCTATGTGGCCATTCTGACGCACACTGACAGTGGTGTGATCTAGACCTTGCTTGCTTGCTTGAATCTCTAGAACCTGTGATGATGAGAGAATCCCCTCTGTGATAATTCTATTAGAATTCACTAAGTGAGTTCATCCTTAGAGATAGAGATTGTGTACATATATACTTCTGTTGGGAGAGATATACTTGGGTTCCAGAGACCTAAATAGAGAACAAAATGTGTTTGATAAAGCATTTAACTCTTCCCCCACCTTTTAGTTACTTTTCTATTGCTCTGATAAAACAGCACCACTGAAGCAACTTATAAAAGAAAGCATTTAATTTGGCTTATGGTTTCAGAGGGTTAGAGTCCATGATGGTGGAGGGAAGGGGCAGCTTACCTCTTGATTCACAATCAACTACTAGGCACGGAGAGACTTTGGGAATCACATGAGTCTTTTGAAACTCCAAACCTGCCCCCAGTGACACACCTCCTCCAACACGGCCACATCTTTTAATTCTTCCAAAACAGTCCCATCAATTTGGGACAAGTGTTCAAACATAGGAGCCTACGGGGCCATTCTCATTCAAACCATCACATTCTACTCCCTGGCCTTTATTGGCTTGTGGTCTTCTCATAGTACAAAATGCATTTAGTCCAACTTCAAAAGTCCCCATAGCCAGCCATTTACAGTCTTAACACTGTTGAAAAGTCCAAAGTTTCTTCCGAGATTCAAGGCAATCTCTTAACTGTAATCCCCTATAAAATAAGAATGTATATCACCATCCCCAAAGGGAGGAACAGGGCCATAGTGAGGAAATGCTGGACCGCAGAGAGACTGAAGCCCGATAGGGCAAACCCCAAAGCCTGTGGTTCTGAGTCTGATGTCAGGGGGCTTTGGTGGCTCTGCCCTTCTGGCTTTGCTGACATCTCTCTCTTGGGTTTAACTCCCCAAGTGTAGCTCTTCCTGGCCGAGAGGCCATGGCTCTGACACCTCTAACATGATGGGGTCTCCAGCACAACCCAGCTTCACACAATAGCCTCTCAGGGCCTCTATGCAAGGACTCCTCTGCCACATAATGGCCTCAGCAGCTCTCCTTAACAGCAGAGGGAGATTTCACAATCCCTTGTGTACCTGTGTATCTTTAACTTTAAAGCCAGAACCACACACACGACACTGTCACGCCCAGCTGCCTGCTTGGGATGGAGCCTCATCCCTTCGAATCACACCTGAGACCATTTCCTTTTATTGTTGCTCTTTAGGAGCTGAAAATTCTTAGGCCTTTTCCTTTCACAAGTTGGAGTCTCAGCTGGTTGGGTTCTTTCCCTGAGGGTATCCCTCTCTTTATTCCATTTAGGATTAGTCCTCTCCTCATCTCTTTTGGCTCAAGTCTTGGCTCTTCAATTTCCTGGAGCTTTTTTTCTTTTCAGACTGTACACTTGTATTTCTCTTTGCCTCATTTTCTCCTCTTTGCCATAAACCTGCATAAGAGTGATTGCTGATAACCATGTGACAGTCAATATTTGGCTGTCTTGAAACCTACTCTACCAATGAAATGAGTCCATTACTTTTCAACTTAGCCTCAGGCAAATTCTTAGGACAAGGAGAGAAAACAGCCACATTCTTTGACAAAATATCACAAAAAATAACTCTAGCCCAGTTGCTGATGTTGTTCCCCTCTGAAGCCTCTTGAGCTGGGCCTGCATGATCTACATGGCTCTCAGCACCACTGTCTTCCAAGCTCCCCTGAGGATGGCCCAGGTTGTCCCACTTACAGCACTCAACTGCTTTGTTACCCAAAGTCTTGCATATTCCTCCAAAAAAGAGAACAGTCAGGCCTGTCACAGCAGTAGCCCACTCCTTGGGATCCACTCTTATTGTAGTTATTTTTCTATGGCAGTGGTAAAACATGATGACCCAGGAAACTTATAAAGAAAAGCGTTGAATTTGGCGTGTGGTTTCAGAGAGTTGAGTCCATGATGGCCGGGCAATGGAACAGTCTAGAGCTCACATCTTGATCCACACTCAACTGTAAGGTAGAGAGAGAAGCTGGGAATGCTACGAGTCTTTTGAAACCTCAAAGCCCACCCTCAGTGACTCACTCTAACAAGGCCACACCTCCTAATCCTTCCCAATCAGTTCTGTCAACTCGGGGCCAAGTACTCAAACATATGAGCCCATGGGGGCGGTCTCAGTCAAACCACCACAATGCATACCTACCCTTCCCTCTTTCCCTTCCTTCCTCTACCCTCTGCCGATGTTACCACCCCCTGAACATCTGTGGTTATGGAGTGGGAGCCCCAAATTTCCAGGTCAAGGACTGGTTGTGAGACCCAGGAGAGTGAAGATGCCCACAAGTTCCCCCAGCTTTTTTATGAGTCAGGGGTACACATGTCACCTTCATCAAAACCTGGCCTGGGCTCTGTTCGTGTCCCCATTGGTCATATAAGTGAAGCCACATGAGCTCTGTTCTGGGGCAGGATAGTTCTGCTTTTTAGGGTAACTCTGTGGGGGTTGTTCTGTTTTAGGGGGTCAGGGAGCAGTGTGTGAGCCAACGCTGGCTGTGAAGGTCTGTGTGATGACTGGGGTTACAGCGTGGAAGCAAAATGCACAGCTGTGACTAAAGAGTCCACGTGTTTCCTTCTCTCTGTGAGCGTCCTGTGGAAAACCAGAAGATATGTTTTAAAATTGTATGTAGAGCCAGCATGTAGTTGACAGGTACCTGTGAACCATTAGAGAGCCACGCAAGATGATGTCCCTGTGGGCTAGGCTGAATCAGGAGGCTGAGAAGAGGGGCTTGTAGAAGCCTGGTGCCTGTGTGTGCGTGCGTGCGTGCGTGTGTGTGTGTGTGTGTGTGTGTGTGTGTGTGTACATGTAACAGGACTGGATAAAGACAACACCTGGAGAAAGCGGTGTGTGGAGGGGTTAGACATGGAAAACCCTGGGAGTGTTTGAACACATGTTGTGAGTGCCAAGGCAGATGGGACGTGCCTCAGCAGGTGGCTGCTGAGATGCTGCTTTAGATATGCAGGGCAGGACTCCCCTCCCCTAGTAACCTGTGTGCAGCTCAGCCAGACCATTGGCCTGGTGACAGCCCTGCCTTTAGACAGCCTCCCGGGACCCTGCTCAGCTTTTCTCCAAGTGCTTCAGTTTCCGGTGGACAAAGTCAGACTTCACCCCTGCATCTCCTCAAGAGGCCGGGGAGTCCTGTGTCTGCTTTCCTCCTGGTGCTTTCAGGGCCCACCTGCTGCAGACGGCCCCGAGCGCTCCACCCCAGGGACAGCTGTTGGTGGTCGGCACGCATGTGCAAATGTGCACTCACAGTCTGGATGTGGAGATGGTGTTTGACGGGCCTTTGGGGACAGGGGAGCTTCTTGCTGTTGGGACTCCCCTCGAGGGGAAGGAACTGGAAAATTTCTTGCTGCTCCTGTTCTCCGGAAGCATCTCCTTCCAGCATTGTCTGCCTGGGTCCCCCCTACTCCATCCCTTTTGAAAACAAAATGAAATTAATAATAATAATAATAATAATATTATTATTAATAATAATAATAATAAAAGACAGACTAGAATGGATCAACCTTGTCTTGTTAAGTGTGCTTCACATCTATCTTTAGAGCATCCTCTGTGGGGAAGACAGAGAGACATAATGTCACAGAGAAGAAGACCGAGGAATGGCTCATTGTCTTGTCCAAGATAAGAGCAGAGGCAGAATTGGCGTGAAGGAGACCAGTGCTCAGAGGTCACGGCCTGGCTCTTCACATAGCCCATGTTGTGTGAGCCAGGCTGTGGTGGTGGTGAAGGGAGGCTGGGGAAGACTCCTCCCTCAGCCCGTCTCTAGACACTCTTTCTGTCCTTGGGTATAGAGAAAAAAAATCATGTTCACACTGAAGAATCGGCCCCAGGCTCCTGTCTCGCTATCTCTATTCTGTTTCCATCTTGAGCTTGGACATTCCAGATGTGGGAGAGAGCCTCTCCAAGCCCTGCCCCCTGCCAGCCCTAAAGGAACCCAGCATTCTCTGGAGTCACTTTCTAGTGACGAGGCTGCAGGGACAGTTGTGAGGAGACAGGGACCTCCACATTGCAGAGGTCAGCCTAGAGAACGGTGGCGTGGCACTCAGGGAGTGGAGTTAGTGTGGGCTCCGAGGGACTAGTAGGACTTTGGTACAGGAAAGGGGAGGCGTTTGGGGAGAGGGGAGACCGTCATCAATGGCAGGAGTGGACCTAGCAAGTCTCTAGCCAACAGGAGGGACATCTGCAGGGGATGGACAGGTCATGGATGGAGTTCAGTGAGTGGAAAGGGTGACAGACACAGCTGGGTTGGGGGTAGGTGGGTGTGACCATGGGGCAATCTGAGGGAAGATACAAGTCCTCGCTGGAGCCTCAACTACACATGTAAAACTCAGCAATGGCCCTGGTTAAGGGAGAGAGAGAAGTTTGAGGGAATCAGATATTTTACAAAGATGTGCACCCAAAGGTTTGGATGATGATGCGGGCATGTAGGCCCCATCTAGTGTCTGGTGTTGAGTAGACAGCAGGATTAGTTTACTTATGTGTGAACTGAGAGCTGAAATCATGGTCTGGGGACCCCCTCTACGAAGTACTGGTGTTTATCTGAAAGCTATACCCTGGCTTTCTATACGGTTTGCTCCCAGTGGTATAGTGGAGAGAGCAAGCATTGGGCCAGAGTCACAGTGAGGAAGGCGTAGATAGGTACAGGGTTCTTTTAGCAAGGCTGCAGAACATACATATTTCGTTGTTGACTCATATCTACTTGTCCAACAGCTGTGTTTTATAAACCGACTCACAGCGAACTGGATTTGACCATAGGTCGTTTCTGCAAGCTGAGTACAGAGCTCTGGATGGCCCATGTCAGACGGTGTCTTAAAGTGAAGGCATTGTGCCCTTAGGGTAGACCAAGGGACTGACATCGACTCAGAAGTCCGCCCAGTGGCAGTGCTGGTGGCTGGGGTCACTTCGATAGCCATAATGCAGCCTGCCTCAGTGGTGCCCACTCAGAGGGCACTGATGAAAGTCGCCACTATCTGGGTGCTAAGCTATGTGATGTCACCATCCATTCACTGCATCCTTAATCATTCATATCGCCCCTTCCTGCCTGGCTTCCATCATCTCTCAGCTGGGGTACACCTGCCACCACACCTCCAGAGCTCCATGTGGGGACCCAAAGGAGTAATGTACAGGGCGAAGCCTGAAACCTGTGCTGCGTGACACAAAGGACACCCTTGTCATTTGTTACCACTGTGTGGGGCCACCTTATTCGTCTCATTCCCAGCTTCCTTCAGCTTACTGAGTTCTCAGAAAAGAGGTCCCCACTATTTGTAGAACCAAGTCCACATTGCCACGGTAACGAACAAGGGTGTGGATGCTGACCTCATGGGGGTCTCAAAAAGGGCTGGTATGAGGTGTCTCCTAGTAGGACCTGGGAATAGGAGGGAGGGGAGCCTTCTGCTTAGCTATGGAAACAGGTACCAGCTGCCCCCAGCCAGGCTGTTTTGTTCATACTGTTCAGCCCTGATCATTTGGAGAGACCTTATTCTGACCTTCTACTGCAATGCTGACCCATAATGGCTGCGTGGGGTCCAGGAAGCCATCAGGGCACAGGCAAGAGAAGCTTCACCGCCGCCGCACACCTCCACTTCGCTCTCCTTTCCCCATAATGTCCTCCTAATGGCACCAAGCATGACTGTGGTGATGGAGGGGACGCTCCCACTCCGAATCTTGGTGGTGTGGCGGCGGGGGGGGGGGAGGGAAGGAGAGGTACACGTGTGAGGGCGTGTAAGATGTGCACAGTGGACTGAACGCCAGTGGTGACAAACAGACACAGGGCTCTCTCACCCTTCCCGCTTCACACACTGAGATGAGCAGAAGGGCCTCTTGCCCTGGTTAGGATGGCCTTGGAAATTCTGTATTCTCCTCCAAGGCCTCCTGAGACCCCAGGCCTGGCCTTGAGCTCGGCAGCATAGCTCTTGCCCTGTGTGGCGGCAGCTCTTGCACCACTAAGTTTCCATTTCCGCCCTTCGTGGGTGACCAGCCCTCCAGGCACGTGATGAAAGTGAGGCCCCAAGGGAGCTTGGGGGCATGGGGTAGAGGGAGTAGGGAGTAGTGAGCTCTCTCCAGGCTTCCTGAGTCCCAGTACCCCCATATTCCGGGGCAGAAAAGCTGGCAGAGCTGGCAGAGGGGTGAGTGGTCTCTGCTATGGTACCTCTGGCCACGGATACCCCATTGAAAGTGAGGTGGCAAGAGAGAAAACACAGTGCTCAGCACAAGGGCTTAACAAATCCTGCCCACTTAGACCTGGATGAGGGCAGAACACCCAGATACACCCGCTGGGCTTCCGAGGACAGCACGCCACTGAGGTGGATAAAGTGTGTCTTTACACGGCTCTTCCTGGGACTCAGCCCTCCAAGGATCTCCGAGGGAACAGAAGGAGCTATTATCTGCATCACACACAGGGACGTTGAGCTCAGAGTAACTCGATGCCTAAGGGAGCAAGGCTGGGGTTTCCTGGGCTTCCAGACCTGCCTGTGCCCTGATCCCTCCTGGCAGCTGCCTGCTTTCCCAGAAGCAGATGGAAGGGGGGCTCCCACAAAGAGGCTGTGGCGCCCCATGCTGCAGTTCCCATGGTAAGTTCAGGCCCCTCGTGTTTCTAATTACGCCTGGTGTTCTATTCTTCCCATGGTGTGAGTGCAAGCTGGGCCAGGGCCATTCATGTTACCCTGTCCCCCACATCCCCTCCCTACCCAGGACAGCCCTTCTCTCAAATGAGAGCACCAGCCATGGGAAGCTTGCAGGGGTCACTAAGAGACTTGGGTACCAGCCAGATGACTCTTAGTTCATTAAAATGGTTATGCTGTTATTGTGGTAAAATACATAGGATGTATATTTGGCTTTTAAAACCATGTTAAGCACCACAATTAGTGGCATTAAGTACATTCACAAGGGTTGTACAGCTTTCCCTGCCATCTATCTCCAGAACTAAAGCTCTACCAATTATTACACTCTAATTGCCCATTTCTCTTCAGCAAACTTTATTCTACATTTTGTCCACAGTTTTATCCACTCCAGGTCCCTCATAGACGTAGACCCGCCTAAGCACCCAAATGTGTGTCTGGCTTATTTCTCCCATCATAATGCCTTCAGAGTTCATCTGTGCCATAGCAGGTATCAGAAATTTCTTCCCCAGCCAGGTGACTTGACGCCTTTTCTTTTCCTCGGAGGCTCTGAAATAGGGCGTACAAAAGCAGAGGGTCTTTGTTGAACTGTGGTGTATGGGGACTCCATAGCACACACAACCTTGCCATCTCTGGAGATACCTGCTGGGGGCTCCCGGGCTTCCGCCTTTAATAGTCCACATGTCCTAGAGAAAGGGAGGCAGCTATTTGATTGGCCTCAGTTCACAGAGCCCAACTGTGGGCACTGAGGTGGAGGGCCTCCTCAGTTGCCATGTCTTCCTGCCGCTCTCCCAGCATCCACCCTCCCCTTTATGTTCTCTTCCAATCTCAGGCTCCAGCCAGGTGCCCAGACCATTTAACCCCAATAGAGGTCCTGAAAGAAGTTCAGTGTCCGTTGCCTGGCAGACTTGAGGTTTTTCCATACCTATCTTGTCCAGGCTGGCTTCATCTGGTCCCCGCACTCTTCCCTCAGTACCTCACCGTCCGTCTGTCTGTCCGTCCCCTACATGCTCCAGGCCTTGCTTGCCCTCGGAGACTCCCGTTCCTTCAGAGCTGCCCCAGTGCTATTCCAAGCTCCCATTGTCTGTCCAGCGGCCTGCGTGCTTCACCATGGGTCTCAACCGTACTGCTGGGCATGCTGTGTTCATCAGACAACTCTTGGATCCAGAAGGTTCTTGTGGATGTCCAGATTGCACATGGAATTTCAGACGACCTGATGGACAGGACAGGGGCAATATTATGGGATAGGAGTAGCACCTAAGGCAGAGGATCTATTGAGACCTAAATCCATCCCAGCAGCCACAGACTGCTCACACCAAACCGTTGCCCGTTGATGGCTGTTCCAGCCCTGTACTCAGGGCACCCAGAACAGGCGTAATCCTTGCCCTTGACAACAGTCTGAAATTTGGGACTACTTACTCCATCTTCTTTTGTTTCCACTTGCTCATCTGCAAAATGGGCTGATAGCATTTCACTGTATAGTCTGGGGGTTAGGGAACTAACGGAATCGATTGTTCAGAGCCAGTGTTAGCCACAGAGAGCAGTGGCTGGCTGCCAGAGCGTTTCCTGTCTGGGGCCGAGGGTCAGCAGGTTTCCCCATATACCTGTTGCTGGTTCCTGACTTTTACCAGACTAGTGACAAAGTGGTTACCTGTCCATTCAGTTCTCTCAGATGGCAGCAGGTGGCACAGGACCCGTATGTGCTGGGCACCTTATTTGTAGCCAAGCATGCTTACTTTACAGACAAGCTGGGCAAGGAACAAGCCTAGGGCGACCCAGACAGACCCACACAGAGCTTTGCTCTTGGCCACTGACACTGAGGAGTGTGGGCGTAAGGGAACCAGCAAGTGTAGCCTCCGTGGAAAGTGTTTGCTGTCGTTACGACAATACTGAAGAGTGGTTATCCGGAAAGAGGAAGGGCTTCTTTTGGCTCATAGGTTCCAGCCATGGTTGACTCAGTTGCTTTGCAGCCTTGTTGAGGCAGAGCATCATGGTGGCAGGAGTGTGGTGGAGGACACTGCTCATCTCATGGTGGCTAGAAAGCAGAGAGAGAGAGAGAGAGAGAGAGAGAGAGAGAGAGAGAGAGAGAGAGAAGGGGCTGGGGGCAAGTCAGAGCTCTCATGATCTAGTTACCTCCTCTGAGCACAGCTGCGCTGCAGACCAATCTCCATTCAGCACCTGCTCTCCTGGGGGACACTTCAGATCCAAAGCGCAGCAGGGATGCATTTCCTAGTTTGTTTGGTTAGGTTTTTTTTTTTTTTTTTTTTTTTTTTTTTTTTGAGGACCCTGTAGTACCACAGAGGCCAGCTCTGCCCTGCACTGTTAGGCCAGCCATTATAGGATGCTGCTAGGTCGTGCCCTCGTGACTTGAATAGGAACATCTTTGGGGGCTTCAGTTCAGTTCATCTGAAGTTCATTTAGCAAGTACCAGCTAAGGGTCACTTTGGTGCAGAGTGTGTGAGAGATTCCAAGGCAAAGCCAGCCCCCTCTCTGGGGAGCCTCCAGGCTCCTGGAAGGAGATGGCTATCATCACTCTGTACTGAGGAAAGATTCTGTATGTCCTTATGTCTGAACCCCAGAGCAGCAGATGGCTTGACCGTGGATTTTTTTTTCTAGTGGCGACCATGCCAGAGCTTAAGATGGTACAAAATATCACATTTAAATTTACAACGTCAAAGCTGGGCCCAGAAGTGCCCTTGTGGTACCAGCATTCTAGCACTCTGGACGTTAGGCAAGAAATCATGATTTTTGGGGGCCTGTCTGGGCTGTACAACAAGCTCCTCTTTCATAAAACTGAAACAAACAATTGAGCACTCTAACCAGGCAGCCTCGTGCTGTCAAGTAGATCTTAAGAGACAGAATAGAATGTTTCATGAAACCAAGACCAGAAATTGGAGATGATCTTCAAGTGTGCTCCCTCTCTCCTTCTTGGAACACGTTATGCTCCAGGCATTGTGTTAGCCACAGTAAATGTGTGTTTTCAGTAAGGTCGTTGGGGCAGGACAGACAAAGGGCAGTGTCAACCCAGTTCCAGAATGTCTTGACCAGCTAGAGACAGGCTGTGAGAAGCACTGTGGAAGAAGTGATAGAATACCGTAGAGTTTGCCAGGTGGGAGTCGGGGGTGGGGGGTGGGGAGCGTGATACCAACACGGGACTGGAGAGAGGTGATGTCTGAGAAAAAAAGGTTCATTTGTAGACAGGGTCTTGGAAGCCAGAGAAGGGTGTCACTAGTTTTGTTCAGGGGCAGAGGCATGGAGACAGAATTTTTCTAGAGTTGTCATTTGGGACGTTGTGGGATGACTAGGAGCTCACCGAGCAACGTTTGAGGCCATTTCAGACAGAGGGAGCGGCATGAGCCAATAAGCGCATGGCATGTGTAGACAGGGAGGCAGATGTTGGTACAAGTGGGTGGGGCTTGACGTGAGCAAGCATCAGAGGTGAATTCTGTGGCGGGAGGGCCACTCTGGGTGCCGTCTGGCCGTGTGTGGGAGGAGTCTCAGAGTGAAAAGGTAGACTCGGGATACAACCGGGAGTCGGAGTTATGTGCTGCCAACTGAGTCATCGCCGAAGTTGAACTGATGCCCATGGAAGACGGCCTTGGGGCTCCCAGTTGAGCTAGCTCTTCTGCCAGCTCCTAATACACTTCACTCGTGCTCCCAGAGAGTCCTCCCACCATCCATCACTTTGTACCAGAAAACGCGGTTGTGGGCTTGGTATTCAAAGCCAGATAAAGATGAGAAAAGCGAGCGCGGATAACTGGGTGGCTGGAGGGAAGTCAGTGCGGGGCTGACAGCCAGGCTCCGTGACTTCCAAGCCTGGAGCACACCTCTAAACCAGTGGTTCTCAACGTGTGGGCCCCTTGTGTATCAAACGAGCCTTTTCACAGGCGTCGCCTAAGATCATCGGAAAACCAGGAATTTACACCACAATTCACACCGGCAGTAAGATTACGGTTAGGAAGTTGGAAATCATTTTAGGGTTGGAGGTCACCACAGCATGAGGAACAGTATCAAAGGGCTGCAGCGTTAGGAGGATTGAGAACCGCTGCTGTGGACCCTCCTCCCTGCCAACACCAGAGCAAGAGAAGTGTCCTGTAGTGCTTCCTGTGACTTCCCACGTCAGCTAAGGATGTGGGAACCTGTGGTCGGTTAGGCTTAGGGTCTTTCCTGCTGAGCATCTAGCCTCCCCCCACCCTGTGGTTCAGAGGAACAGGCATCTGAAACCAACTGTGTGTAAGGGCATGACCCCAGGGTCCAGCACTCAGGCAAACAGATGAGGAGGCATCAGAGGCCACTGCTGGATCTGGTCTCCAGTACATGGGAGGATGTCTGATTTTGCCCAATTGTAAGAGAGTTGCTAGACTACTATGGTCCTAGCTAGTGACTCAGGCAAAGACAGCCCTCTTATATATTGTTTGGGGCATCCAGCTCAGAGTTCTAAAACTTTTTGGCTGTACTTTGACAGACTCTAGACCCTCTTCTAACACTCGACTTGAAATTTTCAAACAACAGGTCAATTCTGGAAGGTAACGTTACGGGCTTGAGACCATATTCTTTCAAGCTGTAGGAAACCCCACGTCTCCGCATCTACTGCTCCTTCTCACGGTTTTGTAGATAGGGAGACAATCCTGGAGAGGCACACACGCTTCCGAGCCCCCTCTGTGGTTCAGCCAGCAGCCCTCTCCTCGGCTCTGTCTGGGACTCTTTCTCTCCAGGACCTCACAGGCTTCTCCAGCAGAGATGGTTCGCTGGGGAGCTAATGAACTTTCCCAAGTCACAGGGACATGCGACTTCTAAGCCTTTGACGTAAGTGTCTGAAGCCAAGGGTCTGTTCAGGCTCCCTCTGGGGGGCACGCAGAGGCTAGCCTGTGTATGTTCCTGTCACTGAACCCTGCAGGAGCCCTCTGGGGTGCCCACTCCTGCCTTGGCCCGCACGGAGGGTCCTGCCACCCCTGGTGATTTCCCATCGTAGGTTGAACTGTGCTGTGTTAGAATGTGGGTCACCAGCCTTCCCTGCCTTCAAGTCCCTCCTGCCCACCAGCCTCAAATGAGCGGGACTGTTACATTAACCACCTCCTCTGTGGCTTTTAAAAACTGCTCACTCAGAGAGCAGAGAAGGAAGCGCCTCGAACTTAGGCTTTCCTTGGATATCCTTGCCCCTGCCTCAGTTTCCTGTGATGTAAAGTGGGAGGCCGGGGTTGGGAGGTTTCTGCACACGTTAGCCCTACCCATCTCTCCTGCTGCAGCCAGTCTGTCCCACCCTGGCTGGACCTGAAGTGGGCTTGAGGGGACAGTGCCCAGACCGACTGTCTCTTTTTTGTCCTCCCTTGACGTAGTGGGCAGGGTGTGCAGGCGGCATCCCTTGTTCTGAAGGGGGCCCGGTGAAGCTTGCTTAAGGTTTCATTGAGAAGTGAAAGTCATAATGATGCTCCTGCCCATCTCCTCACAGGCCATTAATGGTAATGGTGACAGTGGGTGATACTTGAGTGGTGCGTGAGCTGGATCAGGAACTGTCCACAGCGCTTCACCCCTGTAACTCTGTCAGGGGACCTGTGTCCTTCCTTTGGCTCTAGTGTTTGGTTCTCGCAAACGTACCTCCTCAGGGAGACACCATGCTGTTGCTGGCACTGGAGTGTCCCCCGCTTGTCTCCTCTCCTGAGAAGGGCAGACCTGTGTACATCGGTTGTGGTCAGGTCAGCCACTGAGAGGATAGGGTACAGCCCCATGAGGTCACACTAGTGTGATGTCCTCTGCCTGCAGGGAGAGAGGGGTGGCAGAGCCTTCAAGCTGGGACAGGGGTGGGTGAGGTTGCCTTTTCGGTGGAAAGGAGACAGAACAGAGGAAGAGCTTGAGATCCTGAGATAACCCAGCCCTGGGTCTGGAACTGCATGCGCACACCAGCTCGCTAGATCAGTTGAGGCGAGAGACAGAACCCACCTGGTGCTTTCTTTCCTCTCATGGAGTTGGGCTAAGATCAGGCCTGAAGGATGTAGGGTACCGGGCCTGATCCCAAGATGCCTACGAAGGAGATGATTCAGACTTCAGCCAGCCAAGGAAGGCGGTGGGTTTTGGGGGAGCTGAAACCAGAAGGTCAGGCATGATAAACAGCAAGGGCAAGATTTCAAAATACAGTTGCCTTACAAGTAGGTAGAAGTTTATTAATTAGTGAGTAAGGAATCAGCAAAGTAATTCTCTTGGTTGAAAGTAAGATATAAAAAACATGTGTGTGTGTATAAATGCATGTACACAGAGGATAAGAATGTTGGGATACCACTGTGAGGTTACATAGGAGATGATTACTATCCAGGAGGGCGATGAAATCGTGGTCTTCAGTGTCACAGGATACAAATGACTGATGCCAGGTCCATTCTACAGTGATGGCGCTTCACTGGAGAGTTTGGCTCAACTCGGCTGTCAGTCAATGAAGTGATGCTGCCCGTTGACCCTGAGGCAGGTCTGGTAGACCCTTTGCTAGCATGGCTTTGGAACGAGTCCTAGCCAGAGCTGACAGCCTCCTGTTCTCCGTGTTCTCCCAAGGCTATTGCTTATTCCTTGACATTTTCTCTTGGATACCCGCTTCAGTCCCAGCCACACAGGCACATACATGACCCCTGCCATGAGCAAACCCACGTACTTAGAGGCCTTGTGACAGCCGGGGAGGAACGCTGTCGAAGAGGCTCTCATTTGCCCTTCTCCGTGGGCCATGGCTGGCCCGTCCCTATACCTTTGCACAAATTAGGAAATGCCCTTTCCTTCCACGGAGCTGGTCCTGAGCCAAGGCTTCATTCCCATTAGCTCCTTGCTGGATACTTTGGTGCACGGAGCAGGCAGCACATCTCTAAATGGTGGCTTTGTCCCCTCCTCCAGAGGTTTCTGGAGTGGTCTCCGGGGACCCCTCAAATACTCAGCTGGCAAACCTCTCTAATATCGATTGGAAGATGGCCCAACCAACAATGGTGTGTATCCTCAGGGGTCCTGTTCCCCACGCTGCTGCCAACCTTATCTTGTGGGCTGCAAAAGACAGTGTCCCAAAGAGGATGTGTGATGTCAGGGGCCAGAGGAAGGCCATCCTGGGTCTGATTTAAAAGGTTGCTTTCTAGGTCCAAATCCAATAGCACAGTAATGTGAGTCACTTTGCCAGTTCCCTTGGGGAACAGATGTGGAGGCCCGTCATCACAAGTGGCTGTAAATACTGACAACACATTGTCTTGTCTGGAGGGCACTGAGCACTAGCCAGGCTCTCTCTCTCTCTCTCTCTCTCTCTCTCTCTCTCTCTCTCTCTCTCTCTCTCTCTCTCTCTCTCTCTCTCTGTGTGTGTGTGTGTGTGTGTGTGTGTGTGTGTGTGTGTGTGTGTGCAGGGGCACGGAAGGTGATGTCTAACTGAGGATGTCAGTTTTGAGACTGGAAGGTTTTCCACGGTGGCTCTGCTGACTTTAGAGGACATAGGACAGACAGCCTGCCTCCCCCGCTCCCCAGTGATGCTTCTCCCTGCTGATGGGTGGCAGCCGGAACAAGGCTTGCTTTTCAAATGCATACAGAGAAAAATCTCACCACAGGCCACAGCCCTGATCTGAAGTGTCAGCTCTCACCCTTGGAGTGTGAGCCAAGTGCCCCACCTCCTCCCACAGCCTCCCCCTCGCTCTCCACCTGCAGTTTGGCAGGACCCCCCTGGAAGGAATTAATTAATAAATCAGTGTTTGTCTTCTTCCTGGAAAAGTGCTCTTTCCCCCTCTGTAAGTGATAAGTGTTTCAGCGGAGCCTGGTGAGGTGTCTAGGGCTAGAGGAACTGCTTTCATTAATCCATGCCAAGGAGACTGTAATATTGTCTCCATAAAATGAGATGGTAGGGCTTGATTGCCTCACGGTGGCATCTGCCAGGCCCAGTACACTGGCCTCATGAGTCACTTGTCTGCAGGGAAATGTGGCTTCCAGGACATCTGAGTGTCTTTCTCGGTTATTTTGCTAAAAAGGAGGTTCTGGGGTTCACTCACAACTTCCCGAGGCCTCAGCAGCAAATGCCTTGGCTCATCTGTTCAGACAGAATGTTCTGGTGAGTGAGGAGACTGTGGTTGGGTACCCACGCTTCTGTGGCTGTTCCTTCTCCTGGCTCCTGTGTTGAACGGAACCTTCTCTGTCCACATGCTGTGAACTTTGACTCCCTGGCTACTCCTTTATCAGGAGCATCACCATCACCATTGCCTCCGACCTATGTACGGCGTGACAGTTACCAAGTGCTGTTGTGTACACTGCCACTCTCCCTGGGGGGCGTGGGGGACAGTTATAATGGTCATTGTTTTGGTAAGACACAGGTTTAGAGAGAGTAATGTCAATTTTCTCTTCAGAGCAGCCAGCATTGGGGCCAGAACTTGAATCTATTTTCCTTTCTAGACTGTGTTATGTTTATTTATTTATTCATTTTTATGCTTTTGACATAGAGTCTGACTGTGTAGCCCTGGCCAGCCTGGAGTTCACTCTATAGAGTGCCTTTGAGCTCACAGAGATCCCTCTGCTTTTGTCTTCCAAGTGCTGGGATTAAAGGCATGTGCCACTACACTGGGCTTTGCATTATGACTTAACTCGCATCCATCCATCCATTCATCCATCCATCCATCCATCCACCCACCCACCCACCCATTTTTCCATCCATCTACACACCCATCCTGCCTAACAGGCAATTATTACATGAGTGTTTTGTGTTAGCCGTATAGGTAGCAGTAATGAATACAAAGGGCCATTCCCCCACATATAAGAGCTGTGTGTTCAGCTGGGGTCTTCTCACAGGGAACATGCTGTCTCTAAATAGGGTGTGCTGAGAGAGTTTGGACATGAGACTCTCGGAGGAGCACAGTGTGTTGACTTCACACCACCTGGCTCTTCCTTCTGACCTGAGCTACTGGGTGGGGGACGCTAGAGGGACTTTCCAGCTTCTGATTTCAAACCCTTCAGCATGTTGGGCCGGATTTGGGCAGAAGGGCAGCTATACACTACAGATGGGAGGGAGAAAGAACACAAGTGTTTCTAGGGTATTGGTGCCATATCAGATCCTTGGCAAACATATCTTGTCTAGTTTATTCCTCACAGCAGCTGGAGAGAGGTGACCTGGATGAGTAAGCAGGTCAAGGGAAACAGATTTCTGGAAGTTTCATGGTAATGAACGCTGACAGGTCAGGCCATCTAGGGAGACACGTTTCTTGAAGTCCCATGGCCCTCGGATGTCAGTTTCCCACCAAGGCAAAGGTGAAAAAAGATCACTAGGCTCCACCTGGTCCAGTGAGTTCCACTCAGACCTGGGGGTTGGGGACCTGCATTAAAACAAGCTCCTCCTTGGTTCCCAAGCATCGCTGGGTACCACTCTGAAATAAGGAGAGCAACTTTTCCTTGGGATGGTGGAAGAGTTCGGGAGAACCCAGCATCCAGATGCCCTCTGGAGACAGGGTATGCGATAGGACTTGCAGTATTCCAGATTCCCCACGGGGCTGTGCAGGACACGGACACTCCTGTGTTACTTGGCGCCACCTCTGTGCAGATGTGAAGTTGGGAAACCAGGCTGACACCATGAACTGGGGGGATCCAGACTGTGCCAGCAGCTCTGTCGAGGCTATAGGCCAGTCAGTGAGAACAGAGCAGACACTTCCACACCCGAAGTAATTGCTGAAAGGCAAATAGTGGGACTTCTGAGATCCCAGGGCTAGCTTACCCTGGTACACACAAAGGTAACCTGAAGGGTTATCTATTACAGGGAAGGCTGGTGCTGGGCTCTCAGGCCGGCAGCCTGGCTCTTAGGACGGCAACAGCTTAACTGATGATGGCATTTTCACCTCAAACTGAAGGTAGCATCAGAACTCTTCAGAAGTTCTATGGGCTGTGACTTTCCAAAATTGAAGTTGGTGTTTGAGGCCCAGGTAAACCTCTTTACTGTTTCTGATCTGGACCTCTACCCCATTATCTGACATGGGAGGAATATCAACCTGAGAGGAGAGATGGTTTGCCCAGAGTCACATGACTCTTACAAACTATAGAGTTGAGAGGGGAAAGCAGACAGCTGCTTAGTAAGGGGGTGCTTTCAGGAGGAGCTTGGGTTCCCTGGCTGGGAACCCAAGTTTGAGAAATTCCATTCAGAACAGCTGCTTCGTTCAGAGGCTCACTGTTCATGTGACGCATCAAGGACTTGGAGAGTTGGCAGGAGTACCTGTTTAATGTCTTAAACTTTGTGTGTCCTTGTGGATTTAGTCCTGGGGACCTCCAGAGGCATAGAAGCTGCTGCTTTGGGATAACCCAGCACTGGGAGGCATGGAACCCTTTGGCCAGCCAAGAGGACAGGTACAAGGCAATATGCATTCCCAGAGTCTGCCTTGCCCACGGTCACAGACTCAGGAAATCACATGACATCAGCACTGAATAAAGTTGCCCTCAACAGGAACTGGGGTGTGATGGATCTTTATGGCTTACTAAATCCTAGTCCAGAAAAAGAGACTCTTCGGGAAGGTGCTTTTAGGATAAGCCAAAGAAAGTTGCACTTTCTAGAGTAAGGAATAGACGAGGAAGATCTGGAGAGATGTAATTGTGTGGGGGAGTTTGAATGGCATGGTAACACCCCTTACAGGCCACAAGCACAGACCCAAGGGCTGAGGTCGCTGGGTGGTGGAAAATGTGCTTAGCTGGGTTCAACCGTCAGCCTCACAAAAAGTGAACATATTAGATTAGACCCAGGAATTCAGAGGGTAAACAGCAAAGGGCAGAGAGCATTGATGTGGAGGCGAAGCCTGGGCTCCTGGCTCTGGTACAATCTATTGGATTTCCATTGTAGTTTACTGACTTCCAGCTTATGGGCAGTTCCACCAGATCTAGAGTTGCCTCTTACCTCAAAGTTCACAACCAATGGGGCACAACCATTTGGAAGGGGAGTCACAGGCTTAGGGACCCCGAAAACTGACAACCGAGGACTCATACCTGCTTCTCCTGTCTCATAGCTCAAAGTTAGGTAATAAAGACTCCACAGAAACAAGCCCACCATGTTTATTCCTTGCCCAAAGGAGCCAAGGACAAGCAAGTGTGAGCATTTAGGAAGACGTTCTACACTAAACAAGTGTGTTTCTGCTATGGGGGAAAATTCACTTGCGTGACTCTTCCCCCAAAAGTGTTGGCAAGCACACCGTCACTCCCTATACCTTCTGGATGCTTTTGACAAATTCCTATGTGACAGATACATGAGATGTTATGGGAAACAATACACGTCAGTTATTTAACCCAACTCTTACGTTTGGTAGGCCAAGAAACATTATGGAGGGCTCGGGAGGAGGCACTCAGCCAAAGGTTCACAGGGAGTCTCCCACTCGTGATCCAGAGTACGCTCTTGTCAAGGGTGACTGTGGTAGGGGCTGTTACACCTGCTCCTGTCCACCTCTGCACGCTTGGGCTTCCTGGCTGTGCCAATGCAGGCCCGTCCAGGGACGTTCTTAAATTCGCCTTAGACTCTACTCAACCCAGAGCAGCCATCTCCAAGACATAAAATGGCTATTTCCAACCAGTGACCACTCCGTTCTCTGCTTCTCCCCTGTGTCTCCCTCAGCTGCCTGCACCAACCCCTCTGACGCTTCCTGGTGGCTTGGGCCACACTGGTTGAGTCTGGGTAGGATGTGGCCTGAATCCTGAGTGATTGAATCCTTATCCAGAAGGCTGACTTCTGCTTCCCCTTGCCCATCACTCTTTAAATACGTAGACCCGTCGTTTCTGGCTGCAACAAAGCCCCACAGCCTTCTTTATCATCGTCAGACCCCGTGGTTCTGCATTTCCTAGTCCCAAGGGTGGCCCTGCCACAGGGAAGGGGCATCGCGGAGACTGAGATGGATAATGGGTCTTCTAGGGTCTACCAGCCATGCTTGGCCTCAGAGCCCACGACAGCAATGAGCTGGGTCACTGCTCCTGTGTCCTCAGGGGGTATAGCGCTGTTTCAGCCTCTCACAGAAACTCTCTCTCTCTCTCTCTCTCTCTCTCTCTCTCTCTCTCTCTCTCTCTCTCTCTCTCTCTCTCTGTGTTTTCAGTGGAACTCAGATCTACAGCTTTTAGAGTCCCAATTTCCTGCGGAAGGGAGCCATGACCCTTCATGACCCTTTTCTGAGTGATGGTTACAGACCAGTTTCTTCTTCTACTCTGTTTGATAGGGCAGTAAGCCCATTAGCCACCATTCTCGAGCACTTTTGGTGAGCAAGCTAAGTGACCGAGGAGATAGGAAGGAATGTGGGGTGATGGTGACTCTGAATTCTAGCCTGGCCTGTTTACCGCCTCGCTGCTGTTGCCCTCGATCTCTGTTGTTACTTCCCCTCATTCACAGAATGGAGCTTTGCTTCGTGGCGGCGTGAGGAGCAGATGGTACAAGGCTCTGCATCCAGCCAGCATGATGAGCTCTTGGAAGCTGTTCTGAGAACCAGGGGCCAGGCTTAAGGGCTGAGTGTGGTGCTGGCATCACCACATGCTCTCTAGTTAAGGGAACTGGCAATGCCGGGCTGTTGCTCCACGCCCATCCCATCCTCAGCTCTTCTGTGTGGGAGAGTCACTCTTCTGTGCCATGAATCTTGAGGCGTCCTGGGCTCTGGGGGCTCCTTTGCCTTTGAGGAAGGGTGGGTTTGAGCAGTGAGCTCTCCCACCTGTCCTCAGTGTGAGGTGCTTTTCTTGGTCTGTGGATGCTAGAGAAGTTTGGCATGACTGGGATTAATAGTCACCAGCCAGTTTCCTGAGCTGTGACGTGTGACCATCTCTCCTTTCCAGGGCTGGCTTCCTCACTCACACAATGCTGCAGTTTCACACATGGCTTCTACCCCTGCCTGTTTTCACGCCACTGTCCTCTGTCTGGCCTCTCCTGGCCCCCACCCTGCCTCTTCATCTTTCCCAAAGGTGCTTGCATTATTATAGTCCGTGGCGATTCCTTGGCTTCCCGAATGCTCAGTGGAACATTCGATAGGATCCAGCTTGGGGCTTTTTGCTGCCTGCATGCTTCATGTGTCCACCCCATAAACTTCTCAGCAAAGGCCCTCAGTCCCTTGATGGCCGTATTTGGTGGGAGTAGACAGGATATACATAATATATTATTGTTTGCCAGCCCACAAAAACCGCTCTAGCAGGTACCCACATCTCCCTGTGGCCTGCAGCGATGTCTTGCTGGGCAGTGGGCCTGGAGTCAGTGGGGGCTGCTTCAGGGAGAACATGTCTGGAGTGATGGGTCAGTTCACTGGGGAAGACCCATGGCTGGAGGTCAAGTCTGGTCTAACCTCAGACTGAGTAGGATACTGTCCTTGCTCAGCCTTCCTAGCCTGGGCCTTTAGAAGGGACAGGCACTGCTGCTTCAGGAACCAAGAAGATAGCACATCTTTGTGGAGCTGCATTGACCAGGTGACATGGTCTGCCGTTATGGAGGAGTCTTCATTTTGATTACCTCTTTGCTCAGCCTCTAGGCACACAAGAGACATAGACTTGGAGCCTTGGCTCTCCCTTGGTGTAGAGACCCAGAGGGGACAGTGAGCTGCTCAGGCCCACAGCCACTTAGAAGCAGGATGAGTCCTTTAGAGCATGGGATGTACAAGTTCTCCTGGGTTCCCACACATGCGGATTTGTCCTGGGCAAGGCCACTCACATTGCGAGCGTCTACGGAAACGCTGCACTAGGGAGTCAGGCGTGGTGGCTTCCACCTGTAATTCCAGCACCTGAGGCAAACGGATGGCTGGGAGTTTAATGCCAGCCTGAGTTAAATGAAAACTAGAAATAAATAAAATAAAAGCACTCCTCAGAAAAGGCATTGTGCTGTGAGTGCTAATCTCTGCAAGCGAGCCTGGCAACCCGATTTCTCCCGACCACTTCCTGTTGTGTGGGTGAGTCTGTGGACGTTCCAGGGCTCAGGTGAGAAGGACAGTTGGCCAGACCCTACCCAACCCACCAGGGACTCTCTTTAAGAGCCAGATTGCCCAAATAGAAGGACACATTGGAAGTTGATACAGCATCCTCCTTTTCCTCAGGGATTTAGAAATGCAATGGAGGGGCCTCCCCCCCCCCCCCCCCCCCCCCCCCCCCCCCCCCCCGTCTTTATTTCACAGTTTCACTTTCTGTTTGGGCCGTGACACCTTGCTCTTCATCTGGCAAGACTCCAGCTTGTCCTCACACTGTGTGACCCCTTGTTACCCACTCCAAATACCTCTCAACCTTGAGGAATTCTCCAGGTGTTTCATACATCTGCCTGGGAAGACACACTCCAGTGTTCCGGAGCACTGGCTGCTTGCTCTGTAGGGGTCACTGGGGAAATGGCCTCTAAGTAGAGGAGACACAACACCTGTGTGGCAGAGACTAGCAGTCTATGCGCTCCTATGGCCCAGCCAGGCTGGAATCTGGAAAGCCAAATGCAAAGCCTGTTTGCTGCTCAGTAGCTTTGTGGCTCTGTAACCCTTCTGGATGCTGTCACACTGTCTTAGTTTCTTTTCACATTGCTGTGATAAAATGCTCTGACGAAGGCAGCTCCAGGGAGAGCATGTCTCTGAGCTCACAGCTCGAGGCACCGTCCACCACGGCGGGCAGTCAAGGCGGCGGGAGGCTGAAGCAGCTGCAGCCATCGGAAGAGAGCAATGCATACGTACTGCCCTGAGCTCCCGTTTGCCATTTTATGTAGCCCAGGACCTCCCACCCAGAAAATGCTCCTTCCCACAATTACAGTGGATCTTAAATTAATTTAACCAAGCTTAATTCCCATAGGTATGCCCAGAGGCCCAGCTCCTAGATGACTCTAGATCCTGTCAAGTTGACAGTTCACACTAACCCTCATGGATGCCCAATGAGAAGAGATGCCAGTGCTTGGCTGGGATCCAGGAGGCTCCAACGGAGGGCTCCACTGGGCTGTCTTTAGAACCATAGGAAGCAGACAGTCTGAATTAGGTGATCCACCTTCCCCCACTAACCTCCTGCTGCCCCTACAGAGTACACATCTTTTTGGAGACCAGGCCATCATTGATCTCCTGCGTCCGGGATGTTCTTTTCACTTAGCAACAAGTGACTAGAGACGGTGAGACAAACAGCTCCCATCCCTTGCAGAGGGAGGCTTGGAACAGGGTGAAAACGTGGTCCTGAAGTGACAGTAAGCTCCCTGATGCCATTGTGGCAGCATGGTATTCCTGGGACCATAGCAAGTACAGCCTTCATCCGGGCATCTGTAGCCCCGGCCAGTCATGTCTCCTGCCTACGCCTGAAATACTCTCCTCCGTCTAGCCTGCCAGCTGTCCCTGAAAGTCAACTGTGCTGGGTTCAATCCTGCCAAACCTCTCCCCCTCCCTCCCCAAAAGTCTGCTGCCTGATGCCCGAGTGGTCCTTGGAGATGTTCCCTGCTGTGGATCACGGCTCTCCAGCCTCTGCTCTCCGCAGCCAGGCCTTGCATTGAGTTTAATTTCACCATCACCTCGTGACTACTGACACAGAAGAACTTTCTACCCAGATTGGTCACATGGTGTCGCTTTTAACCGGCTCGAGGCATACTTGTTCCAGTCTGACGACCTCTCCCTACACCATCCCCAGTCCCAACGGTTATGAAATCCAGATCCCCTCCATGTTCCATCATTATGCAAGAGCAGCTGTGGGTCTCAGAAATGGTCCCCACACTGTTTCTGCAACAGCCAAGGGCTTTCTGAATAAAGTTATGGGACGGTTCTTTTAAACCAGATGCCCTGGTGGAGGGTACCAGGGGAGCTCTATGAACCTGGGGCATTCAGTGAACCAGGGCATTTCATGTATGTGCTTTGCTTGAGGTGTGCTGTGGATTCTATGCAAAGCCTCACTCAGCTTGTGGAAACTCAAAATCCTGGTTGTTAGAAACTCAAATGTACCACCTCCCTGACAGAGCTCAAGCTTCCCGCCTAAATTCAGCCCAGACCAGCTGAACTCACTCCTATTTTTCAGAACCTGGGGTGGGTGAATTAAAAGACAGAAGGCAAGTCAGCTCTTTGCTGTAGCATATTTGCTGTTCGTATTCCTTGAGCCTCCCAGGAAGGATGCTGGGATCACCAAGCCCCACATTTCCAGAGAGCTACACAACTATCTCCATTATGTCCATTATGTTTTACTGTGCTCCAAGGACTGAATTTCTTTATTTTGGTACCCTGGACACTGGGGCTGGGCAATTCTTTGGAGATCTGGAGATTTACAGTGTTCATCATGGTGTTTTTAGCAGCATCTCTGGTTTCTCCTCACTACATACCAATGGTATACCTGCGCCAGTTTCAACAGCTATAAATGTCCCTAGATATTCTCAGATGTTCTCTGGGGACCAAGTCATCCCATCTTAGTTGAGTGTACAGTGTGGATACTGTTAGCCACACATGTTACATGCAATCCTCATGGCAAGGTTTTGAGGCCTCAACTCAGCAACATCCCTGCTATAGAGATGAGTCTGTCAGAGCTGAATGAGTTAGGTTGCTTCTCTGCAATTAGTAGACAACAGACCTGGGACCCAAACCTGAGTCTGCCAGACGCCAAAGTCTGTGGTTTTTGTGTGTGTGTGTGAGAAGTGTTAAATAGTCTTCATTTGTTGGTATTGTACATGACCACACTAAAATGCCTATCAGTAGTAAAATGCAGTGTCCTTTTAGTACTAGAGAGTTCTAATTAAATTGGCATAGTCAAGAACAGTGGAGACATCTGCCTCCTTATCCTTAGCCATTGCCAATAAAGGTAAATGATTACAAACTGAAGCACAGGCCAATCAATACTTTGTTTGGTTCTGAGAGAGTGAAGAGATTCACGGCCCAGTATTCAAATATATTTACATAACCTTCATATGGATGTAAGTATAAAGCCAATTTTTTTTTTTTGGTTTTGAGGTGCCATCTCCCATCTTTGTGGAAAGTCAAATATTACTAATTAAGTGTACCCCTATCTTCAGAACGAGATAGAAGTAATAGTATTTATGGAACTGGAATTGCTATTTTTAAACAAAGATCCTATTAACTTACTATAAGCCAATTTTACTTAAGTCAGGACTGTACAGCAAAAATATTGTCATCCATTCCTGATCTGAATTCTGGTGCGTGAATTAAATTGTGGTACACATTACATGGCACCAGGCTTTTGTTTTACGATGAATCACACAGTAGCTGTTACTCACTAGTAGACTTTTAATTAGGCCTGCCCTTTTCTCCCTTTTAGACCCAGGAGAGATAATTTTTGTTCCAGGATGTACTGTTTGGGATTCTCTAACTATTCATCAGTGTATCCTCTCCACAGATGATGCCTGTGTTCTCTGTGGCATCGTGTGAGAGAATCCAGTGGCCTGGCCTGTCTTCCATCCAAACAGACTGTGGAGATTTAATCCTGCCTCCTTTTTCCACAGAGTGGCATTGGGCACATTGCGGAACGAAAATCATGAGTTTCTCAACATCACTATTTTTAATTTTCTCCCCTCTGGTTCACACTGTGAACTTTATGACACAAAGCCAGATCTCCTGCTCTCTACCAAAGTTTGTTTATTTTGACTGGGATTTCTAGCTCTTTCCACACACAAAATCTTCATGGAGCAGAGGATCTCAGTCATGTGTACCCAGGAACCTGCTTAGGTTTGCATTTGGGAGATGCGGCTTACTTACTTAGTGTCCAGAGCAGGAACCCCAGGTTCTGAATTCTCTTCCTCTGGGTCTTTCCAGGGCCAAATGGTGATAAGAGGAAGAGGATGGTGGTGTGTTCTTCTGCAGTAGGTTGTCTGGCTTTGAGTGCAGCTTGGTAAATATTGTCAAGATAGTGCTATCCAATAATCCATGGCTAAGAACACCTTTATTATCATTGTTCATCCTTTCAGACTTGTTTAGACTCAGTGGAGCTCACTTATGCAGGCATGACTTGATGATAGTGACTTGACTCTCTCTGGTGTCTACAAACTTGGGTAGGATGGCATGGCCAGCCTGGCTTTGTTCCCTGTGGCTTCCTTGGTGTGGTAGGTGAGCTCAGCCTTGCTCAAATGTCAGGGGCAGGAGTCTGAGAGAGGAATGGTCCAGGATGCTCTGAGGCCGAGGCTCAGAAGTAGAGTAATTTCTGCCCTTTTCTACTTTGAAGATGGCAAGAGAAGAAATCATACAGGAAAGTAAGAAGAACAAGTTACCAGGCTAACCAAGTCTCATGGTAGAGAATAGACCTCCTCTCTTGATCGATGACGAAGAGTCACATTATAGCCAGTGGTGTGGGGATGGGCTGTCTCAGAAGCCATCTTGTCCTGATATAGTGCTAATCTGGCCTTCCGACTTAGCCACGGGAAGCTCAGGGTCCATCAGTGAGAGGACAGGGAAATATCAGTGGGCATAGGCATCTGTACAGAGATTCTTGCCACCTGGACACAAAACAGATCCCTGTCACCTCTCAGGATGTAAGCTCTGTGAGGGTATGGTCGTTGTCCCCCAACATTCATCCCCACCATGTAAGCACTAAGATCTATCGTGTGCCTGGCTCACAGTAGAGTCCCTGTTAATAGTGTCTAAGTGTCAACTTAATCCAGTTCATTCATACCAACTCACTTCAATGCAATTTGACTGCAGTGGTCCTTGTTAGTACCTGCTGTCTCTTGGATTCAGCTCAGACCTCAGTCTGGCTGTCAAGACCATGTCCAAGTATAATCATGTTTGTTATGGGGCTGTAGGAAAGTGATTTGAGCAGCCTTTGTAATGCCGGCCTAACCTACTCCACTCAGCTGAGACAGCTCGAACCATCAGGAGAAGGGTGTGGCAGAGGCCAAGTCTCTGGAAACTCTTTTCAAGGTCTTGGCATGATGTGGCTTGGGTGGATTTTCAGATGGCTTAGTTCAGCCAAATCCACCGGGTGTCTGAAGCAGCCTGCTGGCTCTCCTTTCCTTTGAAAGCCTGAGAGCTCTGGAAGGGAAATCTGAGACAGGCTTGAGAGTCACCACAATGCAGTCTGTGTGAAGGTGGCTAGAGAAGCACTGCCTTTCAAAGTCCAGATTCTTAGAAGCAGGAAGCTGCCTGTGCCAGGAGCCAGTGAGCTTTGCCTCCTCTGGGCCAGGCCTGGGCTAAGGCTTGGTGCTGGCCAGAAGGGCCTGTGGTGAAGATACAATTGCTTCCTAAGCCCGGCTTGGGGGATGAGGGAAAGGCCTTAACTAGATGTCCTTCCCATCTCACGTCCTTGTTTGTAGCCCTTCCTGGGCACAGAAATGGGGGCTGCCATTAGGAGTGGAGGAACCCAGGTAAATTTGGGGTCATACTGCAGCCCCCTAATGAACATGATTATCCTTGGACATGGACTTGGCTGCTAAACTATGAACTGAACACTGTCCTTTGTTCCTGTTGGAACAGCTGGAGCTGGATTCAGTGGGCAACAGTCTGTAACAAAGACCACTGAAATCAAGCTTGGTTGAAGTGAGTTGCTAAGTCCTAGACAGGGCATGTCAGACCAAGGTGTGCAGTTTCTTATGGGTGACAGAAGCAGAGACAGGGAGGACTGTGTGATGATACAGTAAGAGGAGAGACAGGAGGACTGTGTGATGATACAGTAAGAGGAGAGACAGGGAGACTGTGTGATGATACAGTAAGAGGAGAGACAGAGAGGACTGTGTGATGATACAGTAAGAGGAGAGACAGGGAGACTGTGTGATGATACAGTAAGAGGAGAGACAGGAGGATTGTGTGATGGTACAGTAAGAGGAGAGACAGGAGGACTGTGTGATGGTACAGTAAGAGGAGGTGTGTGTATATGCATGTTCACAGTATGGGAGAAAGTTTTCACACATGTGTTGTGAGATGAGAAAATGTGTTTGTGGGAAAGTGTGTGTAGATGTGTGGAGAGGTGAGGGTGAGAGTGAGAGAGTGTGTGTGTGTGTGTGTGTGTGGCCATGGTAAAGAGTGTGTGTGTGTGTGTGTGTGTATGTGTGTGTATGTGTGTGGTCATGGAGAGACAGGAAGGGGTATGTGTGTATGTGTGTGTGTATGTATGTGTGATCATAGTGAGATGTTAAGGAGAGAGAGAGAGAGAGAGAGAGAGAGAGAGAGAGAGAGAGAGAGAGAGAGAGAGTATGGTCATGGTGAGATGAGAAAGAGTATGTATGTGGGGGTCATGGTGAGGTGGGAGTGTGTGTGTGTGTGTGTGTGTGTGTGTGTGTGTGTGTGTGTGTGTGGTCGTGGTGAGGTTGGAAGAGATGTGTGTGTGTGATCATAGTGAGATGTTAAGAGGAGTGTTAAGAAATCAGGAAGGTAAGAAGAACAAATGCCAGGAGACTGGATATAACTGTTAAGTGTCTGTCAGGTTCCCCGAGCCTCTCTAAAACCATGGATGGACCAGAAGGAGCATCTTAGACCCAGCCCCAGGTGCTTAGTGGTGGGGACACGACCTGACATGGGTGGGACAATGGCCAAGGGTGCTGGGTGGTGTCCTTGGAAACATGCAGTGGAATGGCCAGGGCTTGAGGGCTGAGGCACCTGAAGAGGAGAGGGAGGGAGGGGCAGAGGTGGGTTCCAGCTGGGCTGGGACTTCGGAGATGGTAGGGATAGCTGTCACCAATCACTTGCTGTTGTACCAAGAGCCTGCTGCTCAGCTCCTGGAGATCTTATGGAGACCATTGGCCAGTGGCTTCTGTCCTTTCTTCTCTAATCTACATCTCAAAGGAAGCATGCCACTCACTGCCTCTAGGAGAGATGCACCTAACCACCATCTAGAACTCACAGAGAGGGCAGTGACTAGAAATTTTACCACACCAAAAAGCCTCCAAGAGCATCTGGTAGAGAGCAGACCCTGGGTGTTGTCCTAGAGATCCTGATGATAAGAATTCATATGGGACATGATGATGTGCAGTTAACCAAGTCTTAGTAGGTCCCGAGGAGCTGCATCAGTCTTATGATTGACAAAATACCTTCAATTGTAGGATGCTCCTTAGAACTCATTTGCACCCTGTGGGATGACCCAGCTCTGCCCACTGTTTAGATGAGGACAGGCAAGCATCTAGGAGAAGGGTCAGCTCAGGGTCACACAGCAGGGATGGAACTGAGATAAGAGGACAGACTCTTGATGCCAGGGTAGTGCTCATAAGCAGCTAAGAATAGACTAGCTTGGGCATGGATGGTGCTGTGCTCCCATGGTTCTCCCTTTTTTTTTTTTTTCAATGCTTCATTTGTCTAAAGGTCTTTAGATTCCTCAGCTGTATGTTATTATTTTCCTGGAAAGACAAAAACAAAACCCTGCCGCAACTCTAATTTGGTGAGTTTTCCCTTTTGTCAGGTTGAATCGCCACATTGGTTGATGAACTAGCATCTCTCCTAATCAAGAGGTCTCTCCTGTTCGAATCAAATCTTTATCAATTTTGATGGTATCCATAGTTTTTCTTCTCCTGTAGAAACAAAAGCAAAAATCTCTTCCCCAAAGTAACATATATCCTGGTTTCCATTCCGAGGTCAAGACATCTTTAAAGTATATTGACTGACTTAGTTCCGTGTTTTTTTTCTTCTAATATCCAATGTCTCTCTACAGCTGTTGTTCCCTTTTCATTGGCATTTAAAAATTTAAAGGCAACAAAGCATTATGCAATTTAAATTAATGCCTTCTTTTTAAATTAGACGAAAAGGGGTAATGCTGTAGAATAATCCTTTTGAATACTGTAAAGATTTGTCACTCAAATTAGTTTAATAAAAAGCTGATTGGCCAATAGCCAGACAGGAAGTATAGGCAGGACAATCAAACTGAGGATGCTGGGATGGGATGAAGAAGGGCAGAACCAGGAGAGTCTCAAGGAGATGCAGAGAAGCAAGATGAACATGCCTTACTGAGAAAAGGTACTGAGCCACATGGCAAAGCATAGATAAGAAATATGGGTTAATTTAAATGTAAGAGTTAGCTAGTAACAAGCCTGAGCTATTGGTCAAGCATTTGTAACTAATATAAGCTTCAGTGTGTTTATTTGAGAGTGGCTATGGGACAGGAAAACTCTGCCTACAGACACAGGCTTGCAGCTTATGGATACTATGTGCTTGGTCCCCTGGGAACTGCTTGGTCATATTTAGAGGTAAGGACAAGACTGCTCCATGTAAGTCCTGTCTGAGAACAAAGACCTGGTAACTGTGTGTCGGTGACCCAGGGAGCTGACACCTGCTCCACCATCCCTCTACTCCCTGTGTTAAGTCTCACCAGCAGTAGTCACAATTGTGCTAGCTCTGCTAAGCCATGTCCCACAGCTCCTGCTGAGCTCAGTGCTCTTAAGCCCAAGAATTACCCTTGCTGGGATTCAGGCTGGCCTCCCGAGCCTCTGGGCACTTCATAGGCTTGGCCTTTGCTGTGCCTGTGATAGCTCACCCTGTCAGTTTGGTCACACTTCCAGGCCATTTGAATTTAAGGGAGTCATAGCTTGCCACCTGGCAAAATGTCCTCCTTTACCAGGATTGAATACAGTCAGACTGGACCCACCTGACTTGAAGGGCTTCAGTCAATAACCAGTGGGAACATGATCCAGCACAACTGCCCACGGGCGCTTCTCTCCCTCCCCCATTCTTCTTGCTTTCAGCCCTCTTTGTGAACCTTAACCCACAACATGGGGCAGCTGACTGAAGTGAGGTAGCTGTTACCCAGACGACATGTCTCATATCTATCCATAAACATTTCAGGCCAGGCGTCTTCAATTTTCCGATCCATTCCTCTCAATGACGATATTGAAAGCTTCCTCATGCAATGGGCCGGCTGTCTGGTGAGAGTGAGATTCATTACAATTTAGTGTCCTTCCTCTACCAACCTAGGTGACCCCCATCCACAAAGGCACATGCTTTAAGGAGCTCCGCTGGCCCCTGGTGAGCATTGGTCTCCTTCCACGCCTCCTCTTTCTAAGCAATCACAAACCGTTTCAAATTCCATCATTTGTCAAGGTGCTTTATATTCCCAGAGCAAGTTCTGGATTTCATCATTTTTCCTTGTAAGAAAATTTAAATATGGTTCATAGGCTGCAGCCCCTGCAGGATTCTTGGTTCCTCAGAATGGCTTGGTGGACCCAGGCACATCGGCAAGCGTTTTCCGGGCGACGATCTGCACTTGCACATGCTGGAAGGTGTGGGTGCAGCCTGGTGTTGAACAACTCCATCACTCCTTCACTCAGTGACTGAATTCTTACTAGGGACTTGTGGGGAGTGTAGGTCAAGGATGGAGGACCGGTGACCAAAGCCTGGTGAGACACCAGATACCATCAGAATACATTGCATTACCTCACAGAACGCAGCAGCCCTGACTGTTAGTCCCATTTTAGAGCTGGAGAAAGTGAGGCTGAAGAAATTCAGAGAAGTTAGAGGAGATGCTCCAGGCTACACAGTTGCATGGCTGTGTGGCAGACACAGAACTCACATTCAGCTCTGTTGGGCTCCAAGGCTTCTTATCTTTCCATGGTGCACACAGTGCAGAGCTTAACTTCAAGCAAGTGTCGTATGGCTACTCTGTCCCCTTTTAGATTAAGCTCATCTTGTAATTTCTTTAGGTAGGACTTTGTTCTCAAATGGTAGCGTATTAGTTCTGGGACACATCTGTTGTGTGTTCTCTGGGACACAGGGCACTCAAAGGCTTTGTCAAGTATCCCATACCAGACATTTTAGCTCAAGTGCTGGGAAGTCACTCTTCAGCGTTAAGAGTTCTCCAGACGTTGCAGGGTCAGGGTGGAGCTGGGGTCAGAGAGATCATCTATGCAGCTGCTGGAAGCCAGGGAGGGCTGGCACTTGGAAGTAGACTGGCCAAGCATGCCAGTGTGCCAGTGGGGCCACCAAGGAAGTATGCACAGCTGAGGCAGGGGGATGAAGTGGCTGATGGGGATAGTTACAGGAAGTAGAAAAAAAAAACCATAAAAGTGGGGGAAGACTTGGCCAGAAAGAGAGAGGGCAAGACAGCAAAACCAAAATGCTAAGAAGGGTCTGGGGTCCTGAATCCCAAGAGAGAGAACTGGGAGTTGGAGGGAAAGAAATTTGCTTTGGTTGAGTCGAGGGTAATATACATGGGGTCAGAGCAGAGCTTCTTCTTAAGGTCTGGAGAGGGTGACAGTCTGGGAATCCTGCTGTAAGGGGAGCCCTTCTCAGACATGTTGATATGCATACCCTCAGAACCATGTGCACATACAGCGTATTGGCCTTTCATACCTCTGTATCTACTCCCATACCCTCTAGTATACACTCATCCACAGCCGCATACACTCACAATCCATACACTGAGACACATGCATACTGCATACATATATGCCTCCTCACTTGGTGCATACTGCAGGTCCTCATCAGCTCTTGTTCCATATATTCAAACACTCTCAGCCTCCTCAGATGGTGGCCACCATTAGGGGACTGGCGCCTAGAGGCTGGGCCATCGCGGCAGCGAAGTGGTCCACAGTGGGATAGCCCAGCTCCCCACTGCCGTTGACCTTGTGGACACTGGCTGGGGATAGGAGCTGCCGTGGCGCTTCTGTGGTGCTTGAAGCACTCTAGACTACTAATTTTAGGCCTCTGGTACCCACCAGGCCAGATGGCTTTGGAATGTAATTAATCTCAGAACTGTACGAATCTAAAGGGCTCTTCACTTTGCTCTGTGTGCAGATGAGGGGATCAAGGTCCAGAGAAGGTCTGCCAGGATGCAACAAGCTGGGGGGGCTGGAACCCCAGATATTTTCATTGGAGGCAGAAGCCCTTGGAGTAACCGGCTGGCAAGTTGGGGTTAGAGGCAGGCTCACCTTGTAAGGGTGAGGCACACGGCACATCCCAGCAATGAGCCAGGCACTGGTCTGTGGGATCGCATGTGCTCCCCGCCTGCCCCGCAGAGAGCTGGCTCTGATTTGGGGGCAGGACGGCCGCTGGCAAATGCTAAGGAAAGTAGGTGTCGTCTTTGTCATTGGGTAGCTCTGGGCTCTGGCCCCTTCCGTCTGGATTCCTGACTTGATGGGAACACACAAGGATGGACCAGGTAGAGGGTGACTGTTTTTCCTGACAATGCCTTGCCATGTTGCCAGAAAGCCACGTTTCCCTTTTGCAATGACTACAGGACTCTTCTTGAGAGTTACCTAAGGCTTCCGTGCACTTGACTCCCACCCCTGCCTCTGCTTGGTGGGAAATGAGTCTTAAGTGCTGTACCTTACTCGAAAAGCTGATTGGCTTTCATTCAACCTGAAGCGCCTGACATCCTGGGATTAGTGCCACCCCACCGACGCATGCCTGCCTTTTCCAGTGCCACTTCAGGCCTTATCCCACAAGGTGGGGCCCCTGTTCTGTCCCACTTCCAAGCTCCTGCCGATCTTTTGGAGGTGCGCTGTTTCCTCCTTTCGGCAGCGGCCCCCCCCCCCCCCCCCCCCCCGACATCCCTCAAGCATGATTGCTGATGTCTGCCCTGGGGTTGACTCTTACTTGATCATGTGACTGTCCTCTCTGGGATATACTGTTTATTGTTATTATTGTAGTTACAGGCCTTTACTTCTCCCCATTATAAAATCATGGATCAAGAAATGTGACAAGTATCACTTCTAATCCCATCAGCCAGTGGGTGCACATTAGCCTCTCAGTGTTCTTCCGCCTAGATTTTCTCCCCAGGCAGACGAGGGCCTGTTTAGTGCAGTGTGTTTTGTTTTGGTTGTTTTGTTTTGTTTTTTCCCCAATGCTGGAGGCTAATCCCCTCTAATGCCCAGGGCATTTTCAGACCTGAGGCTCCAGCAGTGGCTTGCATGGGAAGAAATGAGTCACAGCTGTTATTCATAGCTGGATTTTTAAATTAAGAGCGAGGGAGCACTTGCTGGGAGCTGGCAGAGGGCTCTAAACCTTGAGGCACATCCAGTAACTCCTGCACAGCAGGGATTTGCATCCTACAACATCCACCCATCTAAAAAGCCCAGCTATTACGTCATCACCAGTGTCACAGGGTCCCCTGAAGGCCTGCCCGGCTTATTGAGAAGCATGGGTGGGGGGTGGGGTAGACAGTGTCTTGAGAGATCCAGGGTGGCAAAGATCCAGTGAGGTGGAGAGGGAAACCTTCCTAGAGGAGGAGGCCTCGGGGCTAAGCTGCGACATCCAAGTCAGTTTGGAGGATGAGCAGCAAGTATCTGATTCTGCTCAAAGGGACAGTGACAGCCGCAAAGACATCCTTCTGGAAGCAGGCCCTGCCTGCCATCTCTTGTCCCCATACATTTCTTCTCTGAGCTGGAGTTGGCCTTGGACTACCCTGGCCTCCAGCTCATCTCACAGGTATCAGGTTGGCCCATTGCCTAAGGTGAATCCCTGGAAGCCTGGGGATGACTGCAAACCCTCGCTCTTCAAGCCAAGAAGCTATGGTTCTCATTCCCAGGATGTTCCAACATGGCAAAGCCATCAGGAGTGCCCCTGTAGTCAGGCATTGTTGGGTACAGTCCAGGAGCACATGAAAGGCCCCAGGGATTGATCCCTAGCACTGGGTAGAAACCAGGACAAAGGAAAGATAGCTTGCAGGTCTATTTTACACTTTAAAGGTCAGGATGAAGGGGACATGCTAGGAAGTGCCATGACCAGGTCAAGACACTGACACTGAGAACCACCATTATGGAGGATGTTGTAACAATCCTTGTTTGGCTGACAGGATCTTCTGAGAAGGGATGGGGAGAGATCTGAGGATACTTTAAGGATAATTTCCCAGCTCAGGGACCCCTGGCATACAAGGAGAGACTGAGGATCGAGGTTCCTACCCCTGCTGACCCGGCTGAACTGGTGACATGGAGGCCTGCTGGTACTGGGGACCAGGACCACACTGGTGTTGGGTAGCACAGGATGGATTTCTGACATTCTTTTTTTTTTTTATTCTAGATCTGAGGCTCCCTATTTAGAAAATGGTAGATTCAGAGTAAAAGGCCCCCCTCAGAATCTTGCCTTTTTTTTTTTGCTTTAAGGCAGTGGTTCTCAACCTGTGGGTTGTGACCCCTTTGGAGTCCAATGACCTTGTCACAGGGGTCACCTAAGACCATTCTACATATCAGATATTTACACTCTGATTCCTAACAGTAGCACAATTACAGTTATGAAGTAGCAATGAAAATAATTTTGTGTTGGGGGGGGTCACCACAACATGAGGAACTGTATTTGAAGGGTCGCAGCATTAGGAAGGCCGAGAAGCACTGCTTTAAGGCATGCTGGAGGTCATGGACACTATGTCTGTCTCATGATGACATTGTAGTCCCTGGTTTCCCTTCCTCTGGTGAAGGGCCTCCGGTCACACTTATCGGCTGCAGTACACACATCTCTGCTTAGCTTCGTGAAGTTGTATGTGACTGTCATCAGGGTGCCAAGTGCGGGTGTCCGTGGGCTCGGGTTATCCCTGCCCATGGCCATTGCCAGACTGATCTTCATGACGTTCACACCGACTTGCTGTACCGCGGGCAAGCTGTGGGTTCGGCTGATTTACTTGTGGCACATCTCTAGGTGACATGGCCCCCAGGCCCTGCTCTCCTGCACCTCAGGCCTCAGTCCTCCCTTTTCTGCTCTCTAGCTATGGAGAGGAAGCAGAAGAGAGTGAGGGAGAACAGGAGGGAGAAGAAGGAGAGAGCTCCATGTGCCCCGGTACAAAGTGCTGTGATTGCCACTGTGTCCAGCTTCCATGCACACACATCTGGCTGCCCAAGGTTGGGGTCCCATGGAGCCAGTGTAGCCTGGTGAGGGACAGGACCCACTGTTCTCACCCAGGGAGATGAGCCAGAGGGGAATCCTGGGTTTCCCATGGCCCTCAGCAGGTGTATCACAACTAGTGAGCTTATGCAAGGCTCCTGACACTTGATGGGGATTTTACTCCTGGAAGGTGCTGGTAGGCGCTAGTTCTTAGTTGAGTTCTGAAGCTATGCCTTCAAAGACAGAAATCTCACACCACCAAAGTCTCTGGGTTTAGATGATGTGGGGGAGGGAGGGAGGTAATGACCAATAAACAGATGGAGGTTCATCACAAAGGAGATGCCAACAGAAACCTGAACAGGAGAGCAGCTTCTGCTGCCATTGAAATGGCTGGTTCATGATAGATTTGCTTACTACACCATTTCCTCAGCTGCCCATGCCCGTGTGTGTGTGGCCAGCAAGTAATCCCCGAATTCTCTATATATGTCTGCACAACTCCGATGAGGTTCCCTCTATACACCCACATTTCCTTACTCTTCAAACATTTTCCAGGCCAGGGTTGCAGATAAACTAAGACCCAGTCTCCATCCTGAGGAGCCTTCTAAGACAAAGTTCCCTGTGACAAAGCACAGTGTGGAAAGTGACGAGTGTCTTACCCAGGCCAGGAAGCACAGCCACTGGGCTCTGGCACCTTCTGCTGTGAGCTCTGAGTGTGCAATCCCAGAGCATCTGAGAACTGTAAGAGTTGAAGAAGGTAGCGAGCCAGAGCAGACAGGCGAGATGAGCCCTTCTGCAGAGCGCTTCAGCTCTGGCTATTGTTGTTGACTTGGGGCCACCGACAAGGATTGGGTGGGTTTGTTGAAAGATAACCACACTCCAGTGGTGGTGCTGGAGAACGGTTTCCTAGAGGTCTAAGAACTTGACCCCTGCTGATGAGATGATGCCACAAGGCCATCAGGACACGGGCTTTTGAGTCAGCTTAGTTTTCACCCATGCAGTAGAGAGGAGGTTCAGGCCACAATCTGGATTTCCTTGCCAAGTATTTTTCTAGTAATGGATTCATTTCAACACACCTGTGGTAAGCTACAGTCCAGAGGCAGCAGAGAGGCCAATGGCTAAGGCCCTGCCTCCTGGAAGGGATAATCTATATGTATGTTAGTTTTGTGTCGCTGCCTATGACCAGGAACCCATCCAAATGAGAGGCACTGGATCTTGGGGACATACCCTAATAAACTCTTCATATTCTAGAGGCACAAGGCTCCCCAGTGAAGTCTTGGTCTGGGACCTTCTACTGGGGGCCGCTCACCTCATGCTAGCCAAAGAGGCAAGGAAAGCAGGTTCTAGTGCACAGACTATGATGTGTGGCGGGGCCGTGTTCATGGATGCTCTACCTCCTTGATCCCCGCCTCCAGGGCCCAGGGAAGCTCAGTGGAACACTGGGCACCATGGAGGCTGGCACCCTGGAGTGGCATCCATGATCCAAGCTCTCCAGGCTAAAAGCCTCTCGTCAGCAGAGTAATAGGACATGACTTGCAGCAGGCAGGGAGCAGAGGTATTCAAGTCAGTTGGGGCTATTTTTAAACACCCTCTCTCCCCAAGTGCAGAGCTACAGCTGAGCGGGAGAGAACCGCTCCTCTCTCAGCCAAGGGAATCAAAGCACAGCCCCCTCCCGCACCCCACGGCTCTCCCACCCCACCCTTCAGTGTCAGAACCCAAATCGGGCAACCACTCGTGAACCCTGCATGACCCTAGGCCCTTGTGTGTGGAAGGGTGGACTCTGGGGGTCTTGGGGTCGGGGCTGTGGCACATCTTATTGTGGGCTTGCTGCCTGGCTGGCTGGAGGCAAGCCACGGTCCTGGTGTCTTGGTTGACCGGCAGCCCAGAGGCTCGCCCTGAAGCCTGTGAGCAGATGCGTCTCTGCCTGCCTCTTTGTCTACGTCTCTTGGTGGCAGCTCACAGCTGCCTGCCTGTCAGGCTTAAACCTCGTCGGGGCAGAGGGCGGCCACCTTCCTGCCTGTCACTCCTGCTGGGAGCTAAGCGTGGTCCTGCCTCTGCCCAGGGAGGTGCAGAGGGCTCTGAGGGTCACTGTGCTGTCTGGTATGACAGGCTGCCTGCCAGTGGCTGTTTTTCCCCTTCTCCTTCTTCCGGCTCCACCTCAGGTGCTGCCTGTGAGATGTTCCCAGGCCCTGAGGGCGGAGATGAGGGCAGTTCCTGGTGGTCCTTCCTACCTCACCTCTCACCTCCCTTAGATATGGACCTGCCACCTCAGAGTCCCTTCACAGAAGGGCAGTTTGCTGCTCACAGCTGACATCAAGTGACCACCTTCCATGCTCTAGATGGCACGTCCATAGGCCATATGATACCGCATTCTGTTACCACAGGTCAAACAGGCCCAAAGGGGGAGACTTTGGCCAAGGTCACTGCCAGATCCTCCCTCTCCCTGAAGACCCACCAGAACTTATGAGGCCCTTGGATGCAAAGAATGATTCCAAACGCACAGACAGCCCAACTCTGAGAACTTGAAGGTGTCCAGGAGTCTCCTTGGTAGGCAGTGGTTCTCAACCTTCCTAATGCTGTGACCCTTTAATACAGTTCCTCATGTTGTGGTGACCCACAACCCTAAAATTATTTTCATTGATACCTCGTAACTATAATTTTGCTACTGTTATTGTAAATATCTGACACACAACCTGTGGGGTCGTGACCCACAGGTTGAGAACAATGGTGTTGGGGCCCCTGACTCATTCCAAATTTGTCACTTTGAATGACAGATCTTAAACTTGACTTGCAGAATTGAATGGTTAGAGCATGCAGACAAGATCTCTTTTCTCCAGGGTCTACAGGTCGGCTCAAGACACTGAGTCCCAACTTTACAAATGGTGCCATGGCAGCCCAGTCCAGTCAGGGAGTAGACCCTGTGATTAGCTCACAGCTGCCTGCCACACATACATGTCTGAGCTCACACTCCCAGGGGGTAGCCTTTCTTTAGCATTCCCATCAGCTCTGAAAGGGGTGGGATACTCCCAGTCTTTGGCATCCTCAGGTCCCTGGATCCCTGATTAACCCAGCACTGTGGCCTGGGATGTCACAGAATGACATTTGCTTGCTTTGAACTTCAGTATATTATCATTTTTTAAATGTTATTTATTTGTGTGTGTGTGTGTGTGTGTGTGTGTGTGTGTGTGTGTGTGTGTTCAAGTCACACCTGCACAGGTAGAAGTCAGAGGACAATTTGTGGGAGTTGACTCTCCCCTTATATCATGTGGGTCCCAGGGACCAAATTCAGGTCCTCAGGCCCAGCGGCCAGCAGAGTTATCTCTCTAGCCCTTGAACCTCACTTTGTATATCTCTATTGGGGAGGGGGTGTGGTCTGGGAAAAGATGCAGGAGCCCGTTATGGGGACCCTGGGCACCTGGGGCCATGGGGTGGGAGAACAAGAAAGAGCAGGTGAACACACCTTTTCCATTCCTCTTGCCTTACTTTTTTAATGTTTTGAGGAACCACTCAAGGTATTTTAAAAACCACATCATATATGTGCACAGTACAAAAGTTGTAGTAGGAAAGGGCGTAAGTGCCCAGAGACACCCACATTCCCTTCTCCCAGCCACCTGACTTCTCTCTGCATGGCAACCATCATGCTCAGAGCTCATGGGTCTTTCTCATGTATTTACTCTACTGCATACTTGCTTCAGTTTGGATCACATGACTTCATCCAATGACTACCGCATTCTTGGGTTGTAAGTGTTTGTGGTAGCATCTGTTACATCGGACCTCATATGTGTGTGCCACTTTAAAAAAGCAATTTCCAAGCCAGGCGGTGGTGGCGCACGCCTTTAATCCTAGCACTCGGGAGGCAGAGCCAGGCGGATCTTTGTGAGTTCTAGGCCAGCCTGGTCTACAGAGCGAGGTCCAGGAAAGGTGCAAAGCTACACAGAGAAACCCTGTCTCAAAAAACCAAAAAATAAAAAACAAAACAAAACAAAAAAAAAAGCAATTTCCCGCAGCAGGTCTCCTTTGACTCCATGGTGGTCCTCGAATAGAGATGGTAGCATATTATAGGTCAGGAAGCTGAGGGTCAGTCAGGCTAAGGTACCTGCTAAGGTCACCCAGCGAGTAAGGCTGGACTTGCACGCAGCTTGCCTGACTTCCCAGGCAGATAGAGTCTGACATGTCCTCAAGGAAGCCTCTATATTGTGCTGGCATAGAGCAGTTGCTTAATTAAAACGTTATTGGAGCCAGCTACAGCGGCACAGCCTGTACCCCCAGGACTCAGGAGGCTAAGGCAGAAGACTGTGAGTTCCAGACCTGTGTGGGCTATATAATGAGACCCCATCTAAGAACCCAAAAGTCCTTGGCTTAGAAACCTAGGATTCTGTAGGCATTGCCAATAAGCAGGGTGACTGTCTCATGGGATGGGTGGATGCTCAGGCCATCCACTTTCTGTTTGTGTGTACACACGCACGCACGCACGCACGCACGCACGCACACACACACCACATATACTTTCACCTCCACCCCCTGAGTTCAGAAGGTCATATACAGCTTGTGGAATCAGGACCCCCAGGGCTCCTCTTGCCTCAGCGGAAGGGTGGGAAGGAGGCTGCAGACACCGGCTATGCTTGGGGTCCATTTTATGCTGTCACAACATTGTAATTGGGAAGCCAGGACAGACACCCAGGGAGGGCTGCAGGAGAATGTGAATGATCAGGGCCTCATCTAAGCCACACTTCCTGCTGGACCTTTATTCTAGGCTCAGGGACATCCCACAACTGCAAAAACACCTGGAGCCTATGCCCAGAGGATGGGGCGGGGAGGGGGCAGAAGTCAGATCACTCCACTGTGCTGGAGCAGTTTGGGGAGAGTCCTCCCTAATGGTGCTCGGCTGACCTTGATCTATCAGGATTCAACCGTGATCCCTCAGCAACTGTCTCCAGGAGCCCCCAGCAGCATACCTGTTACACAGAACACAGGTTTGACAGTGCCGACAGGGATTGAAAGGCAGGCTTGGAACCAGACCCACAGGCTTCAAGTCCCTGACCCAGGCTTCATATCGCTGACCCCATGAGCCTCTATCTTGTTCTTGAAATAGGGCTGGTCTGCCTTGGATAGCTGTGGGGCAGAGCTGCGGAAGCTTTCTAAGACGTCAAGTGATCCAATGCCATTACCAGGCCACTACAGAGTGACAGCAGCAAGTTTACAGGGGAGCTGGAGCACCAGGGTGGGAGGTTGAGCATGGAGGCAGGAAACAGGGCAGGGAGCACTAAAACCAGAGTGCAAGGGAGAGTTAGGGAGCCCAGTGCTGGGCCGCTGGCCGCCCCCCACTAGGCTGTGTCCTCAGCCTTCTTGACTTTGCTGCTGGCATTTTTGCTGCTAATTAACATGGCATGGGGGTGGAGAGGGAGAAAAATTCAAAACAATTGATTTTCCTGGGAGAGGCCGGGTGTGGGATGTCAAAACAAGCTAAAAGTCAGTACTTGATGTTCTAAAGAAAACACGGGGATCCGCAGGTTTCGCACTTCGTTGTTAGCTCATGAGTTCCATCCTAAAGGTTCTAGGAAATCAAGGGCTATCAGCAAATTCAAGAGAGCAGTGGGCAGAGAGACAAGATGTGCCCTTCTCCCTCTGTCAGGAGAAGGGTAATAGGGCCCTAGGGATCAGAGATCCAATTAGTAAACCATCCACCACCCATCCTTCCCTTTATCCATCCACCCACCTGCCATCCATCCATCCTCCCATCCATTCATCTACCCACCTGCCATCCATCCATCTTCCCATCCATTCATCTACCCACCTGCCATTCATCCATCCTCCCATCTATTCATCTACCCACTTTCCATCCATCCATCTTCCCATCTATTCATCTACCCACTTTCCATCCATCCATCTTCCCATCCATCCTCCCATCCTTTCATCCAGCCACCTGCCATCGATCCATTCTCTCATCCATCCATGCACTCACTTGCCATTCATCCACTAACCTGCCATCCATCCATTCTCCCATCCATTCATCAACTCACCCACTATCCCTTCATCCATCCATCCAACTCATCTACCATCCATCCATCTACCCATCTATTTACTCATACACCATCCACCCACCCATCTATCCATTCATCTATCCATCCATCCATCCATCCATCCATCCATCCATCCATCTATCCATCTTGTTCATCCACTCACCTCCCCCATCTGCCATCTAGCTCCATCTTGAGGATTATCTGGGTGTTTCAGGGAGAGAAGATGAAGATGAGGCTTTTACTAAATATTTAGATTAATGTAATGTTCAGACCAATTAGGACAGAACTCAAAACGTAATCTCCACCTCACTAAATGGCAATATCATCAGAATGGTTAAGTTTGACCTAGGAAGAAACACTATTTGTTCAACTTGCTTGGACTTGGTTCACCTAGGAAGTCGTTTCAATCTTATCTGGGCCTACCTGTGCTCAGCTGCTAAACAACTGTGGCAGACTGGCTTAAGGCGGACTCAGCTAGGACAGTCTGCCTCATGTGACCTCTCATTGTGCAGTAGTTAGCCTGTGCTCATCTTCATGGTAGTGGTGGCTGAGCGGGGAGTGAGGAGAGAGACAGATGACATAGTGAGAGACAGAGATAACTTCAAAGTCTTGAGGTCTAGGCTCAGAATTGGCATGGGGTCACTTCTGCTATATTTTCTTGGCCAAAGTCAGTCATGTGACCAAGCTAGCTTCAAGAGATAGGAAATAGTTCTTGACAGGAGGAGCCATGGGGGGGGGGTGACCATGTGGGAGGCGGCGGCCATGTTTGCAATATCAGCTATACCATAGTTTTAGTTGCTCAAGTAAAGAGATCAGGAATTCTCTTTGTCCTCTGTCTTTCATGTTCCGTGTTGAATCCGCACGTAAAGCCGCCTCCCTCTACTTAGAACAGAATATTTTGGACCCAGCCAGTCCTTGCTCCTTCTGCAGAATTACTGCCCTGGCCCAAGAAACCATCACCTCCTGTTTCAGTTGCTGTTGTTCCCTTGGAGACAGTTACGTTCTTTCATTTATTGGCTCCTAATCGAATTCAGAGTGGAAGTCAATACATATAACCAATAAGGTCCTGAATGATCCGATGCCCACCACCAAGATTTGTCTCACTGAAATCCCACCATACACATCTCCTCGTATGGACTACCCTCACCATGGGGCATTTGCACGCATAGTCCATCTGCCTCTGCTTGGTTATCTTCCTGCTTAGTCAGCTGCCTCATTCTTTTTTTTTTAATGCAAAAGGTACCTTCCCAGCGAAGGCTTTCCTGGCCAACTTGTTTACAACTGGATGTCCCTTACCTCATGCTTCCCTACTTTTGGTCTTTGTATAGCTACCATCACTACCATCATCAATAAGTGACTTAAATTCTCCTGGATCTACTCAGTGTCTAGACCATAGCCCTTGAAGATAGAATACAAGACTCTTTTGTAATTTAAACTTTTCTAGCAACCACATAAAAATAAAAAGAAACAGGTCAAGTTAATTTTAATAATATGCACTATTTACTGTATCTAAAATAGAATTTGAACATGTAATCAATTTAAAGAGTTTTTGTTTTGTTTTGTTTTTACGTAAGTTCATATTAAGTCTCTGGAGTCTGGTCTATGCATTGCTTATTGTTGAACTAGCCACCTTTCTCATGTGGCAACCACTGGAGCGCTGTAGGAGACCACGTTTCCTCAGGGCCAACGGTTTTGACTGTTTTGCTTGTGGCTGGAACTCCTTACACCTAGAAGAATGCTTGCACATAGTAGGCATGTAATCACATCCCTCCTGTTCTTTATAACCTTATTATTCTGAATGAGCAAGTCAAGTTAAGAGTGACACCTAATTTTGTGGCATGACAGTGTGACCCAGAGAGAGCTGTTATGCACTTTGTTGGCGCCCCAGCCGCTGGGGCGGAACAAGGCTTTGTGCCCCAGCCCTGCTACCTCATTTGGTGTTGGTTGCCATGGTTTCCTACCCCCCACCCTGCACAGTAGGGATTTAATGTATTACCCTCTTTCACACATCTCCACTCTGAAAATGGATGAGAGCATTAGTGGTTAATCCAAAGCAACAATCTCCTCCCTGAGTTTTTGGCTCTATTGGAGATGCACTTACAGCACCATGGCTCCCCAGAGTGGAGTCCCTGGGTCTCCCCTAAGGTGGTGCCGGCTTGGGGTGCTGTTGTGGGCAGACTGCTGTCTGCTGGACTGAAAGGGGGGTTGGCAGAGAGGAATAGATGCTCTCACAATATTGGGGTAGCTCCAGTTCCAGGAAGGCTCCCGAGCTCAGTGCCTGCAGGTAGCTCTGGGCTGGCCCAGTGGAGGCTGAAAATGTTTCTCCTTGGTGGGACATCCATCATAGTGTTACTCTGTCACCTCAGACAGACAGAATGCCAAGGGCTCACCCTGAAGATCAGAAGCTGGAACCAGAGATAAGAAGGTATCTGCCCCACTTATTCTCCTGAGGGCTTTCCTGCATGGGAGCAGGAAAGCTGGCCATGAGGGACTTCTTGGTTCAGGCGGGTGGCTTGGTGGAAGGGATGCTGGCCTGAAACAACTACGTAGGATTCTAAATGGCTAGCAGAGGCAACAAGGTCCAGCTAACACAGGTCTGCTTGAGGAAAGGTAAGGCAGGGCCTAGTCACGGTACAAGCCAGGGACAGCCAACGCGCCGAGGGAGTCACATGAGAGGACCAGAAATGGGCCTTGCTGCAAGACTGGCCTCCGGGATCTGCCAGCTGCGAGAAACCTTCAGCTCTCTGGTTCCCAGGTATCCTTTTCCCTCTCCCGCCTCCCTCCCTCCCTTCTCTCTCTCTCTTTTATTATCTCCCTTCCTGTTCTTTATAACCTTATCTCTCTGCCACCTTCCTTTCTCTTTTCCTCTTTCTATTTGCACAAACATCCTTTCTCTGTGTCTCTCTGTCTCTCTCTCCTACACACAGAGACATACAGACACAGAAACACACACACACACACACACACACACACACACACACACTGGAGTGCTAGATGGAGGATCCCAGGAAGGTACTGGTTGGGAATTTCACTGACTCTGGCTCCCTCCAAAGGCAAGCAGATACCCAGCCACCCCTCAGCTGGTTTTTGGGAAGATAGAGAGGCCGGAACAGCAGCGCTTCACCAGGCTATTGTCTGAAATCCCAGAACATGATCTCTTGAAACAGATGCCCCTGAGAAAAGCCACCCCCAGAGTTCATCTCCGCCACCCTTCTTCATCAGTGCACAGTGGTCAGATCCAGGCCAAGAGAGGAGCAGTGATCTGAGTCAGAATTCTCTGGGAGCAGCGGAGGCCAAGGGAGGATGTTGTTGTTTGTCCTGTCCACACGGGTCAGTTTGGCCTGGGTGTGTATAAGCCATGCTCAGCAGCCTTCATAAGGAATTTGCTCTACTGCTCTGGGCACCCAGTTTATGTTTATGTAAAGTGGACATATCTGGAAGATGTTGGGTTTAGAGGTTTCCCTTTTTCTAAAGAATATTATTGAGTCCCCGTCCCCCACCATCACCCCCACCCCCTGCACACGCATTTCTTTTGTTTTTTTGAGACAGGATTTCACTATTTACTGTGTAGCTCTGGCTGTCCTGGAACTCGCTCTGCAGCCCAGGCTGGCCTTGAACTCACAGAGATCTGCCTGCTTCTGCCTCCCGAGTGCAGGGATTAAAGGCCTGCACCACCTCCATGCAGCCTTAGCTTGAGTCTTTATTAAAGGATATAAGTTAGGAAATTCTCTGAGCTCATGACCTGAGAAGACTTTCTGATTGATGTAAGTTGACTGTGCTGGCACTCCATTGTTGTGACAAATGTCTGAGAAAAATACCTTAAGGCGGGAAAAGCTTATTTATTGGCACATGGTTTCAGAGGTTTCCATTCACAGTTGCTTTGCTCCATTGCTTTGGGCTTGAAGGGAGACAGAACACCAGAGACACACGAGCACACGACAGAGGCCACTCATCTCATGTCAGCCAGGAAGCAGCCAGAGGCTGGGCACAAGATAGAGCCCTCAAAGACAAACCCCCTTCCAGCAATTCGCTTCCTCCATTCAGGCCCCACCTCCCACAGTTTCCACACCTCCCAGTCATCTCTCCAATTATGAATCCAGCAGTGGAAAAATCCACTGATGAGTTTAGACACTCGTGACCCAAGCTCTTCCTTAGAGTCCTGTTTCTGAACGTCGCCTTGGGAACATGAGGCTTTGGGGTGACATCACCTCTAAACCACAACACCAACTAATGCCTTTGTGGAACAGGCCTTCTACCTGTGCCATGGTGGCAGCAGGGAGCTTCCTCTCTGGCTCTGAAAGCACTTCTTTTTCTGGGCTAGTTGATGGTGACTCACACTGACCGATGCTTCGTGGACTGGTCACATGACTCTATGCTCACTGCAAAGAATGGTCTTTCTTTCTGCATTTCTTCAAGGCTAGTCTCCCTGCCTGTATCTATTTGAATGATTGTCATTCCCCCGGGACATCTACAAATCCACACAGGGCTCAAATGTAGGGAGGCATTGACTTGAACTCTCCTGAAATTTGTAGCCCAATGCTGCTTCCTACACACATTCGTCCGTATGTTCTCACTCATCTCTTCATTGAGTGGGGCTTTTGTGTGTGTTGGTATCTGTTGCCAGGTGAATGAGGCAGACCTCGTTCTATCCTCATGAAGCATGGTCTTTGGACTCCAGATGCTTTCCAGAAAGTGTTCTGCTGTGTCTGTAGTGGGAACGAGTGCTTGCAGACATCTTAATGGCTTTAAATGGGGAAAGGATGTTTTCTTTTCTGTGTTTACATCCTGTCTCTGACCACCCACCTCTCTATACTCCCTCTCTCCTGGCCCATGGGGCAAATGGAGTCACGACATTGGTCCTTGCTGCTAGCTGGAAGCCTGCTGCTTAATTGCCTCAAAACCATGGACAAATCGGTTCCCTCAGACTGCACAGTCCCCTCCCTGCAACATTCTGAGAGAAGGAATCCAGCTCCCTGGGAGAAGCTGAGCTTTTCATCAGAGATCAAAGACTGGCCCAGGGGAAGCATCACAAAGCTGCTCCAGGCTGCAAAGGACCCCTTTGGGCATATCACTTCCTGTCTAAGCCTCCATTGGACAGGCAACCGAAATATTGAAAAGGAGGAGAGCAGACATCTGGCCGCCCAAGAGGCTCAGCCTGGAAATAGGTCTCTTAGGGCTGATCAGAGCGGAATAGCTGAAGAAAGTTACCTGGAGGTGAGGGAGCCTGGAAGAGAGGCCTAGACAGCTGGGTTCTGGGCAGATGACCCACTTCCATTTCCTTCATCTCCAATTTGCCTGGCTGTAGTCAAGTAGTTACTTACAAATGTACCCCAGACTCCCAGGCTGTCATTCACAACTCTCCACTAGGTACCCTTCCTCCTCTCTCCTGTGGCACTTCCCCAAGCATCTGCTTCTGAATGAATCACAAGGGATACATTCCCTTGTCCTAAGGAGTCCAATCTGAACGTCTCCCAGGATGCTGTCAGAATATAGGAAACAGGATTGCAGACTGTATTGTCCCAGGAATAGGAGGCTCCTGGAATCGGTATTGAGGAGCTCTGAAGAGGGCCTTGCATCTCCTTGTACTGTGGCTCATGTGCCAGGCCTTCAGCCCCTGAGGACCTCGGTCTCCTCTCCCTACTGCTCAGCTCCTTGCATCCTCCCCCAGCACCAAGGCCATTGTACTTGGGGTTGACCAGTTGGCAACTTCACCTATGAGCAACCTACACACAAAAATTGGAGGAGGGGATAGAATAATGCAGGAAAGCCCAGAAAGCATTCCCCCAGCTGGCACTCACCCCCTTCTCTGTGGCATCTTCAGTGGTCAGGAACTTTGGGGGACAAAGCCCCTCCTGATGTGGACCCCGATTTCCCTGTCAGAAGGGCTTTGTCCCTTTGATGATGGCTCTGACAGGTTCCCGGCTTACAACTAGATTTTCATCCATTTCTCCTGCCACATCATTTGAGTAGCCTCACAACCCCACTCCCCACTATCAGGGGCCGGTTCATGAACGTCCTTCTTAATATAAGGTTTCTGAATGGTGCCCAGAACTCAAGACGCTTCTGCCTTTCTATCAGTTAAACTCTGTTAAAGGCAAGGCCTTGAAGCCTTTTCTGTGGGGATTTCTGGAGATCCAGTACAATTTGTCATGCTAGAGAGGCTCTCATTTTGTCATGCTCTTGAACATGTCCCTGATCTCAGGCCAGAGAAAGGGCCTGGAGCTGTTGACCAGCATAGTCTACGCCATCACACTGTGTGCCATCCCGTGGCACCTCCACATCTTTCCACATGACGTCGAGAGGCAGATGCGTGGCCAACTCACAGTTACTTCCTTAGGCCGGAATAGACGTATTCCTAGGAGAGCTTGGGAAATGCATGGGAAAGGGAAGGGGAGGTGGGGCCCCCAGGGCCCAGGCAGGCCATTCCTGTTCAGCAGCCAGGTCTGCAGGAGGACTCATCTCTGGGACGATCATGTGTGGACATGGGTGAGTGTATGAGGATTGTGTAGAGGGAGGAGGGCTTCTGGGACAGGCAGGGCACAGCACACCAGGACTCAGTGTGTCTAAAGTCTAGTTCCAAGTGTCAGAGAGCCCTAAGACATACCATGCCAGCTTTTGTGGACTCAAGGCCCTTCCTCATCTTTGGAGTGAAGGCCTCACCATCTTGGCCTCATTTAGTTGGAATAGTTGACAGTATCATGAAGAATTGATTTCCTTACCAGCTGGCCACCTAAACCTCACCTTCTCTAAGATAATGGAGGTTTTTCTCCTTCCTTCCCTTTTCCTACCCCCTTGCTTTTCCCTCTCCTCCCTTCTCTTATTCCCTGTTCCCTCATCAAATGTGTCTAAGCCTCTAAAGAGAAAGTACAATTGCCAAATGCCATTTGCCCTGAAAACAGTCATTTAACAGCTTTCACTGGAGGTGAAGTTCTTGTTCAAACAAATGCCAAGTACAGCAGGCAAACCCCACAAGTCAAGCCCAAGGCTGATTTCAAGATTAGCGAAGAGCTTGGAGGGCTCCAAGGACACTTGTCGTCTGTCTGCCCTGGTAGTCAAGGGTGGACAGGATATGACAGCTTAGGAGGGAAGGTGCCACTGTCTGGGATACAGAGCAGTCATAGAGAGCCCAGAGGCAAGCAAGGCCCCTGGGGGTGGGTAGTGTGGGGGTGGGGGGGGGGGGGTTGGGAGGGAACCTGAAAGATGAGAGAGAAGATGGCACAGGCAGAGAGAGGAGCAAGGAGAGAGCTTGGTGGCAATAGAATGCTCAGAACGTGGGTTTTAGGAAGATGAGGTAGTGGCCCCTGGAATACAGGCTTTTCCCCGCCTCTCAGTGTCAGAGACGAGCATCTGACACCCACTTTTAGGGTGGGGCTTTTCACCTCGATTAAGCCAATCTAGAGGGTTATGTACATGGTGATTCTCAGTGCATCAGTTGACAATAAAGATGAACTGTCACAACTCTCCCCTATTGGAGGCCCATCCTGAACCCCTTGGACTACTATAACAAAATACCATAAACTGGGTAACCTGTAAAGAACAGACATCTATTGCTCACAGTTCTGGAGTCTGGCAGTCCAAGGTCAAGACGCTGGCAGACAGTGTCTGGGGAAGGCTCTCTTTTTCATGGATGGTGCCTTCTAGCTGTGTCCTTACACTGTGGAGGGCCAGCGAGCTCTCTCTGGGGTCTCTTTTCAAAAGATATTAACCCCTTTATGAGAGTTAATCACCCCCCAAAGGCCCTACCCCCTAATACAACCACACTGGGAGTTGGGATTTGAACATATAGACATTCAGACCACAGCCTCTTTGATTGCTAGTCATGGGTCCTAGCTCCTTTGGCTCCACCCTGTCTTCTCGCCTTGGCTTTTAGGAGACATCTGGACCTAAATCTCCATCTGTTACTCACTCTGAGGGGTGTGTCCTATGCAAATCAGCAGACCTTTTAGACTTGAGAGCTTGCCACCGTTGTCTATCTTCCCACAAGCCTTTGGCCCTGTGTTTTCCACATCTCCCTCCTCTTTCTCTCCCCCCCCCCACCGGGGCTGTGTGGATTCTCCAGCCCTCAGATCCACCCACTCTCCAGCTGCTGCCTTCTTTGGGCTCCTTGCCTGGGAGGCATGAAGTAATCAGTTCCTAGGCACTTCTGGAACACCTGTCTCGTGTCCCATGTGTACCAGGCGAGCAGCAGGTGAGCCACACACCTGTGGGCTCCCCTGGTCCCAGTTGTTCAGGCCTGACCTGAGCTTCCTACCCCCAGCCCTGCACCTGCATCACTGGGGCCCAGCCCCCGGCTGTCGCACTGCTCCTGGGCAAGTCTCAAGAGGTGGTAATTGTCAACATCAATTTCCACAATCCTAAGACATACATTTCTTCCCCTTCTGATAGTAATTTGTGTCTTATAATTGATGTTTATTTAATATGGTGGGGTTTATTTTGTTTATGTCCTCACTCACTGGAAATGTTATTTAGTTCATGATGAATCTTTCAGTTGGTGGCATTTTAACCCTGGGGAAATATGATAAATGCATAGGATAATCAGGGACATCTGGAAATTATTTTTTAATGGGATGGAATGACTCTAATGGGAAAAAATGTGGGTTGTCTACTAAAGGGCGAGGGACTTGGAGATGTCAGGGTTGTTCCGATATCTCTGGCTTTTGGCTTGTCAAAGACTCCACATTCCCCTGAGTTTTGCTGTTGGTTTTGGAGACCAAAGCGAGCAGCTGTTACACAGTACTGCCATGAAGACTACATGACGTGGGGCTTAGCTGGGGTGTTCCCAGCTTCTATGCACTTCTGTGCAGGTGATGAGGTCCAGGAGCTCCCTGGGGATAGAGGTGAACTGGGAATGCCTGGTCCCAGAAGAGTCCTCTGCAGGTCAAGCTTGCATTTAGTGTTATTGGACAGGCGCTCTAGTCCACTGCGCGTTCTGGAGATGAGCATCTGTCTTCCCTTTCACGTGTGCCCCGCTAGAGGCTGCCGAAGTGTGAACCCCCCTCAAGGAGCGGGGGGGTGGGGGGGGGGGAGCGGGGGCTGTGGGATTGGGAGAGGCAGCGGCTGCTCCTGACAGCAAGACAGGCTCCAACAGGGCAGGGGTAGAAGACACTGGCCAGCTGGCCTGAACTATCCACGTCCAACCCTTGTTAAACCCATGGTTCATCCGGGGCCGCCTTACTCCTCTCTGTCTCGGTCCAGGTCAAGCAGGTTTGAGTTCAGTGGGCCCCAGCCCCTTAGCTCCTCTGTTTTCCCTCTCACTTCCTCCTGTAACCTGGCAGACCTCCAGGCATCCACTGAGCGTCCATCCACACCATCCAGGACTTAGGAGGACTAGAAGGATGAAGCTTTAACACCAGGCTATGATGTGTGGGTTTCACAGGTAGGAGGGAGAGGGCTCCCCAACCCATCTGAGGGAAGACCATCTGGGAAAGGCTGGAGGGCTGAGCTCTGTGGTGTTGACTTCTCCCTGATAGCTGCACTGTCCACAGGGAAGCCACACACCTCAGACTACACTGGATGGGAGGTATTGGAAGGGCAAACACACAGCCAGCTGTGGAGACTTGTGTGAAAACAGGACAGAAAACAGGTCAAAACACTCTTATACTGAATGCATGTTAAAAGACCACATTAGGTATGTTTTTACATGCTACTTAATGTTACCTGTCTCTTTTGATGTGAAAATTTAAAATTACCTGTGTGTGTCTCACATAATTCTATGGCAGAGCTGATTTTAGTCTCACCAATATCCTTTAAAAACAACCATTTCTTTCTTCCCTGGGTAGTCCCACCTGTCTTCTGCTCTTGAGTCTTCTCAGGGCACCTTTTCTTCCTTCTTCTGGGCCCTCTTTCCCTCGGTCTTGCTGCCTCGCTCCTCCTCTTATTGTGTGTGATGGTGGATGGAGGCTGGAGAAGGGGGAGCTAGTGTCTGCCCTCCCAGGCTCCAGTCTCTGGATACCCTGAAGCCAGTATTCATACGGCCGAGGGACCTGACTTATCCAGATGCTCATGGGATTTGATGTTTTAGGCAAATCTTCTCTGACAGACTTGGAGTCAGGCAGGAATTGTTTTTAAATTTTCATATTACTTTTCAAATATGTAGGTTGCAAAAATGTACGAGATGTGCATCGTTTACAAACTGCAATCTGAGATAACTTTAGCCAAACAACTAGCGTCTGCCTCTACTTTCTCCTCTAGAGTCAAATTCCCCAGGGCCCTATACTTCCAACTCTTTTGAGCTGGGCATTTACTTCCCAAATTATGTACATTATTATGTAAATTTCGAACTAAACCATTAGATTGCTATTTGTTTAACATTCCTGACCATTGCTTATGTTCATCACACTATTTTTTGTTCTAATACAGCTTATTATTTGTTTTATGGCTAGTATATATTGTTCATTGTTGAGCCAAGTAGTGTGTAATAATTACACTTGCTTGCATAACTTTTTATTTCCCTGGAGATTATCACCACCCCCCACCTTTCATGGCTGCCTAGCTTCTTACAGTATTTATGCAAATTCTTACAGAAGTCTCATTCAATTCCTTCAAATACTATTTCCATCTTCCTCTTCCCAGACAACCTTTCAGATTCCCCAGCCTGTTCAGAGTCCTGACCAGCTGTATGCTTGGGAATATCCCACCTCTTCAGAGTATGGCCTCCTATTCGTTGCTTTTTTTTTCTAAGTATGTGTCAGTACCTCTTACAGGAGGAGGAAAGAAGGTTCATGTTTGGACCAGGCATGGTGGTGCATACCTGTAGATGTAACCATCTTGTTAAATAAGAAACACAGAACCAATGCAGAGATGAAAGCCCAAGAGGTCAGAGTAATAGCTAAGAGCTAAAAACCTTACCCTTCACTGCCGCTGCTGTCCTCCTCAGCAAGAGACCTACTTCCTGTGTCTCTGTCTTTTTATAGACTTTCTGTTCTGCCTTCTCATTGGTTGTAAACCCAACCACATGACATCCTCGTCACTGCCCATCTATACAGATCTCCAGGTCTTCTATGGTTGGTATTGAGATTAAAGGCGTGTGTCTCCATGCTGGCTGTATCCTTGAACACATAGAAATCTGTCTGTCATGTGATCGGGATTAAGGGCGTGTGCTACCACTGCCAGACTTCTCCTATGGCTTGCTATTAGCTCTGACCCCCAGGCAACTTTATTTATTAACATACAAATAAAATCACATTTCAGTACAAATAAAATATCACCATATTTCCCCTTTTCTATTTTAATAAAAAGAAAAAAGTTATAACTAATATAAGAAAAACTATATACTAAAGTACAATAACTATATACCGTATATACAAGTAATAAATACCTAAACAATTCTCTAGTCCATTTGTATTTGACAAATTCAGACAAAAAACTCTATTATATATATTAACAATGTCCAGTCCAGTAACATCTGATAAACTCAGACAAAAAATTTTCATTACTTATCTTATTTAAAACAAGTAGTTCTTTTTTAAAAGTATTTTTTCTTTTCATAATAAATCCAGTAATCTACCTTTTGTTATTTTTATATCTTCCCCTTTTTCTTTTTAGTGTGGATTCAGTGACCTACCCATTTATCCTATTATTTCTTTGTTTTTTTTTAAACAAACTCTGAATCTAATCTCCTTGTTCAGCTTTTTTTCTGACCATTAACAATTAACAACTTGTAACCAACCATCATAAACAATGACAATATCCAAAACTCATTAAATGACCAAAAATCTCCCATCCCACCTCTTGGGAATATGGGCATCATTTTCTTAAAATTACTTCCTGCTTTCTGGGGGTGAAGACATCTTCAGGGAATCCTGAAAAGAAAATTTTTGGGTTAATTGCCAAGTCCTGTATCATTTGTCCAGTTGCTGCATAATGAGAAAGTGCAGGGCTTGTTTCAAGTCCTGGATCATCTCAGCTAGTCATCTCAAAATTGTCCTGGGCAGTTTGTAGTGCAAAGTCGATATTTTGGTGGTGTTAATCAGCTTAATGGCTTTATCATAGTCCAGGTGGAATCATTGTTGTGGGATCCTGTCATCTTTCTGAAGATTTCAAAGTTGCTGTTACATGTGGTCTTGGTTCCCTGCAGAATTTATTTATTTATTTATTTATTTATTTATTGCCTCCTCTGTGATTTGGAGCAATCACAGTCTGATAAATGTCTGTCTCTAGGAACCATGAATGTTTTTCCCTAGAAGAGAAAATCTTCACAGCAATTTCTCCCTACCATTTGTCTTGCCAAACTTTTCCAAAATGACCTTTGTCAATGCTTTCTTGTAACACGATGGTCCAGGCAATTCTTCTCTGAACAAGCAGTAGTAAACTCTTCGTCCTAGGTAGCAGCATCACCGCAGTCACCAACAGGATGAGAAGGAGCCAGCAACTCGGAGCAGCAGCCAATGCCTCCATAGTCCCACAGCTGCCACTGTTTGTAGTTAGGCTCCGGCCTTAGCTTCTCCTTAGCAAGCCTCCTAGGCTGGCCTCAGTCGGGATCCTCCTGCCTCTGCCTTCTTCAGCAAATCCTACCGGTGTGTGCCACCACAACTGGCCTAGTGTAGCTTGGGCCTGAGCCGGGGCCCACAAGGCCACAGGCAAGCAGCTTTTTCATGAATTCATACCACGAACATTGGGTGCCAGATGTAGCATGAATCTTAAAAGTTCTTATTAATAAAAACAAACCTGGAGCCAGGTATTGGGGTGAATGCTGGAAGATCAGAGAAGCAGAACAAGCCACAGCTACCTCACCTTGCCAATTCCTCAGCTGATCCTGTTTCCTCAGACTGGAAGCTTCTGAGTCCTCATCCAAAATGGATCTCAGCTGAACTGTGCTGCTCAAAGCCTAAAAGCTTAACCAGCCAAATGCTTAACCAGCCAAATGCTTAACCAGCCAAATGCTTCTAGTTTCTGGTCCTCACGCCTTATATACCTTTCTGCTTTCTGCCACCACTCCCTGGGATAAAGGCTGGCTTTCTGGGATTAAAGGTGTGTGTCACCATGTCTGGCTATTTCCAATGTGGCCTTGAACTCACAGAGATCCCGGTGGATCTCTGCCTCTGGAATGCTAGGATTAAAGGCGTGTGTGCCACCATTTTCTGGCCTCTGTATCTAGTGGCCGTTCTGTCTCTGACCCCAGATAAGTTTATTAGAGTGCACAATATTGTGGGGAACACAATACCACCACACATACCTATAGTCCTAGCACTCTGGAGACAGAGGCAGGAGGATCAAGAGTTCAAGGTCATCCTTGAACACAGTAAGTTCTAGATCAGCAATTCTCAGCCTTCCTAACGCTGTGACCCTTTAATACAGTACCCCATGTTGTGGTGACCCCCAACCATGAAATTGTTTTTGTTGTTGCTTCACAGCTGTAGTTTCGCTACTGTGGTGAATGGTGATGCAAATATCTGAGATGCAGATGGTCCTAGGCGACCATCAAAGGAGTCCTGACCCATAGGTTTAGAACTACTGTTCTGGACAATGAGCTCACAGACCCTTCAGCTGCCTCTCTCTGCCCATCAGTCTGCCCCTCAGGACAAAGGGCTGGCAGGCGCCTTGAGAGCACACAGCCCTCCACAGAGGGTGTCGGGGCGGTGGCTGTCTGTGGGGCAAGCCTAGCCTTCCCCTCTCAGCTGTCCAGGTCCAAGGCAAATTTAAACCATAGCCACAGTGCCTCCTTGCCTTCTAATTCCTGGCAAGTAGGCCAGGCTAGACCATGCGATATGGAGTCCGTGCACCTTTTGAATACCTGTAAGAGTCAGAAGCGCTCTTAGTTCTCGGGATTGGAAAGTCCCACAATGCTGCCTATGCAGTGGTGCTGTATCTCTTCCTGTGTGCTCCCATTTCAAGCCCAGTCATGGCCCTCATGGTTGCAAGGCTCTCTCTCCCAATAAAGCTCACCTGAAGGGCAATTCCACATCAGTTCATTTCTATTGACTCTTTAATTTATGAGAGTTAAAATTAATTTTACCTGTTTTGATATGAAAGTTTGAAATTACCTGCGCATGTCTCACACAGTTCTGTGGCAGAGCTGGCTTTAGTCTCACCAATATTTGTTTAAAAAGCAACTCCATTTTTGTTCTTTCCAACAGAGGCTAGCCTGGGCTACACGAGACCCTGTCAGGCCCTCCCAGTTGGTAATGGTTTGTTCAGACAGAATCCCAGCCCTTGTGTCTAACCCCTGCCCCAAATACCTGGAAGGCACTTGGGGCCTCTACAATTTTTAATCTTCTAATACCTAATGATCTAATATTCAACTTGTGACTGTTTGCAGATCTGTGTACTCTCCCTCCGGAAGGTTCTAGAACTGCCTCTGTCTTTATTGATTGCACATTTCATCGTATGTCCTAGTGTGCGGTTCTTGTCACCACTGTTGGCCACTGAGACCACCTTTCCTATCTGGAAAAGCAGACCTTCCGTCTGGGAAGTATTGCTTAAAAGGTTTCCCCCATAATCCTCTCCTCAGTATCTCCGCTGTCCTCTCCCTTACAAGTGAAGTTCAGAGTTCTGTCTCATCTGCATCCTGGAAAGTGTTCTCGGCTTGCCCTCCGGAGGGCTGTTCAGCTCCAGATTTTACCCTGTGTGATTTTAATTTCCAAGCTCTTCCCATCTTTGCCACTGATCCTTGTGAGAGCACTTCCTGTTGTTACAGATCCTATATCGTATTTCACAAAAGACATTGAAAAAAATTTTTTCTGGTCCTTGTATTATCTCTCTTCTCTTGGATTTTCTTTTTCTTTCTCATATCAAAGTCGGTATGTTCTCTCCCTTCACTTTTTGCCTTCTTCCAAAGACTGGTCACCCCTGGGTAGCCTGATTACATCAGAGTAGGTCACTAAACGTTGTTTAGAAGCTCTGTGCACACAGGAGAAATAACTTTCCAGCGAGTGGGCTTCAGGATACAGAGGCTGATGGGCAGCTAGGCATTTTATTGGGGTGTTCTGGACCACAAGCACCTGTAGGACACTTCCGGGGCCAACGACTTCCTTTGAGAGAAGTGGCCCCAGCTTCCAGCCCGGCGTACCTGTGTTGAGGGCAGAGCTCTCATATCTGGGGACAGAAGAAAGTGGGGTTCCAAAGTCCCATCCACTTGGGTAGATCTTCACCTGGTCCTGCCTCTGTGCCCAGTGTCCCTCCCCCATGCACTGGGACCTTTCGGGGAGACTAGGGAAGGGGAGGAGCTGTGCCTGTAGCTGCCCAGGGAGCAGGCCTAGCTTCCTTCTCTTAGTCCCATGCTGTCTCCGCCTTCCAAAGCAGCTGCTGCCTCCATTCCTGACCCTTCAGCCTCACAGGGCATCTGCCTACCGCTGGTTGACTGACCTTGACCCTTTGGTAGGTGCTGGGTTTCCGATTTCTCAGTTTTGCTAATTCCTCCATCTGCTTTCCAAATTCTGCTGACGTCTGTTGTCTGCTCATGTCACCTCTCCTGTTGCCTCTTTCTCTACCTTTTTCTTACCCTTCTGCTCTTAAGTCAGTGAGTCTGGGGAAGAGGCAGATGTGTGTTGAATCTATTAGGTGTTTGTGTGTGTGTGTGTGTGTGTGTGTGTGTGTGTGTGTGTGTGTGTTTGAGAGAAGTTTTCTCTGTTTAACAGTCTTGGCTGTCCTGGAACTCACTTTGTAGACCAGGCTGGCCTTGAACTCACAGAGATCTGCCTGCCTCTGCCTTCCAAGTGCTTGGATTAAAGGTGTGCACCACCACCACTTGGCTGAATCTATCAGTTTTAACAGGAATTCCCCTGAGGATCTTTCTGTAGCGTCAACTCTGCTGGCTGCCTTGTGGAAGGACTTCTCTAGTGCTGATGCTCAATTCTATTCACAAAATACTGGAGCCTCAGTTAGATATAACTGGAGTCTAGTTTATACCTGGATTTGTTTGCTTCTAAGTAAAGTCTAATTTTATAGTAAACAGACTGATATTTTATTTTTTGACTAAACTTTTTTATTTTGTCCCCCTACCCTCTTTTTTGAGACAAGGTCATTTCTACATAGCCTTGATTGTCCTAGAACTCACTATGTAGCCCAGGCTGGTGTCTGCCTCCCGAGTTCTGGGATTAAAGGCCTGAGCCAACAACGCCAGGCTTGATCGGTATTTTAAAAGGTCATTTTCTGTGATCCCTCCTGGCTTAAAACTGCAACACAAAATTTCAGCTGCTTATGATGGACTAGAACTTGTTCCGTAAAACCAGGACTTGGCTAAGTCGCCCTGAATTTTCTCTACGTGCACATAAAAAATTGCATGGAAAGAGTCTAATTCAAGAAAGCCAAGCCGGCTTTAGGGGCCGTTAAACCCCTTTAACACGTGTGCTATTTATAAAAAGGCTGCTTCTCTGTTCATGAAAACAAACACTCTTCCCCTGCTAACGCACCCAGAACCTTTACATGGGAGCGTTAAAGATGGTGGCACACCATCTTTGGGTGTTGGGAAGGTCTGGCCTTTCACCAGCTCCAGGTTGCCCAGGGGCGGGGACCCCCTGCTCAGGTGAGAGAGCCCTTTGCAGGTCCTCACCGAGACCTCTTTGTCTTTTGCCTCTACAGGTGCCCCCTTTCAAAGGTCTCAGCATCCTCACGCTACCTCCTGCCGCCACTTCCACCTGGGTCCCCCGCAGCCGCAGCAGCTAGCCCCGGACTTCCCGCTGGCCCACCCCGTGCAGTCGCAGCCGGGCCTCAGCGCCCACATGGCCCCGGCCCACCAGCACAGCGGCGCGCTGCACCAGTCGCTGACCCCGCTGCCCACCCTGCAGTTCCAGGACGTCACAGGTCCCTCCTTCCTACCTCAGGCCCTGCACCAGCAATACCTGCTGCAGCAGCAGCTCCTGGAAGCTCAGCACCGCAGGCTCGTTTCGCATCCCAGGTCGGCAGGGGCGGGGCCGAGGAGAGAGGGCGGGGCCGCGGAGGGGGCAAGGGCTGGGACAGGGCTTACTTCAAGCTTGGATGGTGTCGCAAGTGGTTCTTCAGGGGGTGGCTTTTGCCTCAGTTAGTGGCATTCATTCAGGTCAGAGTCTACTATGACTCCTCACATCACCCAGGTTCAGGGTCAGCGGCTTGGTAAGCAGTGACGCTTACCAAGCAGTGAATGTTTGCAGCATAAGAGGTTTGACTAAAGGTTTCTCAAGTCCCTTCCAGCTCTCATGGTGGCCTGATTCTGATTTTCCCCAGACCATACCAGAATACCAAAGGTATATGACTGGTTCTAGCTCTAGCCTCCAAAGGGCCAACGTCTAGTTGGAGGCTAGAGTTGGAGACTGGCTGTACACCATGAAACCGAATTAAATTAACAGTGATCAAGTGTCCTGATGTGGCAAGTCAGTACCCTTCTCTGAGCCTCAGCTGTAAAGACGAAGAAGAAATGGATGAGCACAGCTGGGTGCCTCTCAGTCTTCTGGGTTTCAGGGCCCTTTTCACACGCAAAAGTTAATGACTGCGAAGAACCTCTGCTTATATGGGTTTACCAAGTTAGAAATTTTAAAGTATCTATTAATTCATTAAAAATAACAATAGACTCCTCGTGCTAAATTTGTAAAACGTTCTCTTTTTAATTTTTAATTATTTTCCTTTTATTGAAAATAGATTTTTTTTCTCACATCATATATCCCAATTATGGTTTCCCTTCCCTCTACTCCTCCCAGTTCCTCCCCACCTCCCTTCCTATTGGGATCCATTCCCTTTCTGTCTCTCATTAGAAAACAAACAGGCTTCTAAGGGATAATAATATAATATAATAAAATGTAATAAGATAAAACAAAAAAATAAGTCAGAATTGGAACAACAGCAGGAACAAAAGAGCCTAAGAAAAGACAAAGGATCAGAGACCCACTCAAGAATCCCATAAGAATACTAACCTGGAAGCCATAATATATATGCGGAGGACCTGGTGCAGACCCGGTCAGGCCCTGTGCATGCTGCCTCAGTTTGTGAGTTCATACAAGCTTTGATCATGTTGATTTGAGGGCCTTGTTCTCCTGGTGTCTTCCATCCCCTCCAGCTCCTCAACCCTTTCCCCCTACTCTTCCTCAGGGTCCCTTTAGAGCTGTGTGTTCCAAAGTCGTGTGTGTGTGTGTGTGTGTGTGTGTGTGTGTGTGTGTTTGTGTGTTTGTGTGTCTGTATCTCTCTGTCTCTGTATCTCTGTCTCTCTGTCTCTCTCTCTGTCTCTCTCTGTCTCTCTGTCTCTCTCTCTCTCTCTCTCTCTGTGTGTGTGTGTGTGTGTGTGTATGTAGTGTCTGGCTGTGGGTCTCTGTATTTGTTCCCATTTGTTGCAGAAGGAAACTTCTCTGATGATGGCTGAACAAGGCACAGATCTATATGTATAGCAGAATGTTATTAAGAGTCATTTTATTGCCTTTTAATTTATTATTATTTTTTTAAAGAACAGTGGTATTTGAGTTTACCTTAGGTCCCAGGGTTGTCTAGTCTCAGAATCTTGGTCACCCAAGCAGTGTCCGGGATGGGTTCCATCTCACAGAGTGGCCTTAAGTTGAATTAGGTGTTTGTTGGTGACTCCCACCAGCTTTGTGCCGCCACTGCACTAGCATATCTTGCAGGCAGGACAGCACTGTAGATAAAGCGTTTGTGGCTGGGTTGGTGTTTATGTTCCACTTCGGGTAGCCTGCAGAGTACCTTCCTGTGCCAGAAACAGTAGAATATAGGGGTGAAGGCTCCATGTAGGCACCAGCTCAGCTTCTCCGTGTTCAGTGAGTTGTGTAGGTGTCTTCTGCAATGGGGCCTTGCTTTCAGTTTGCGGAGAGCAAACTATAGTCTTAGCAACAGCCTGGGTTGTTTGGGGATTCCCATGGGACCCCTTTGACCAACAGCTCAATTATATGTAACCCAGTCCTGGTACTGGAAGCTTCATTTGGTGACAATGAAGAGATATCCAGCTGGGGCTCTGTCTCCCCCACTTTCATTTAGGTTGCCCTCATATATGTATGTATATTTTAGGATGCTTTTACTGTATTAAGATTCCATACGACTCTTCAATGACCCTTCATTTTAGCTGTCTCTCCCTCATTACCTTCTTCCCACTTCCACTTGATTTTCCTGTTCCAGGCCCCCACCCCACCATCCATACCTATTTCTCTTTCCTAGTGAGATCTGTCTGTCTCCTCTAGTCCCTTACTCTATACCTAACCTCTTGTGGTTCTGTGGATTTTGGCTTGGTTATCATTGACTTAAGAGCTAATATCCATATATAAGTGAATACATACTGTATTTGTCTTTTTGGGTCTGAGATACTCACCCAGGATGATTTTTCTACTTCCATCCATTTACCTGAGTATCTAATGATCTGATTTTTTTTAAACTACTGAGTAATAATTCATTGTGTAAATGTACCACCTTTTCTTTATCCATTCTTCTGTTGAGAGACATCTAGTTTGTTTCCAGTTTCTGGCTATTATGAACAAAGCTGCTATGAACATGGCTGAGCAAATGTCTCTGTGGTATGATGCAGCATCCTTTGGGTATATGCCCAAGAGTGGTATACCAGGATCTTGATGTAGATTGATTCCCAGCTTCCTGACGAACCACCACACTGATTTCCATAGTGACTGTACAAGTTTGCACTCCCACCAGCAATGGAGGAGTGTTCCCCTTACTCCACATCCTCACCAGCATACGCTGTCACTTGTTTTGTTGATCTTAGCCACTCTGACTGGTATGAGATGGAATCTCAAAGTAGTTTTGATTTGCATTTCCTTGATGACTTATGGATGTTGAACATTTAAGTGTTTCTCAGTCTTCGAGTTTCCTTTACTGAGAATTCTGCTTAGATCTGTACCCATTTTTAATTGGATTTTTTTCTTGATAACTAGTTGTGGGTTTTTTTTTTTTGTGAGTTCTTTATATATTTTGGATATTAGCTCTCTTTCTAATGTATAATTGAAAAAAAGTCTTTTTCCATTCTATAGGCTACTGCTTTGTCCAATAAATAGTGTCCTTTGCTTTACAGTAGCTTTTCAGTTTCACGAGGTCTCATTTATTAATTATTGATCTTAGTGTCTGTGCTGTTGGTGTTCTGTTCAGGAAGTTATCTCCTGTGCCAATGGGTTCAAGGCCGTTCCCCATTTTCTCTTCTGTCAGGTTCAGTGTATCTGGTTTTATGTTGCAGTTCTTATATTTTTGGTTGTGAGCCTAGCCTTTAACAGCTGAGCCATCTCTCCAACCCTTATGTTGCAGTTCTTGATTCTCTTGGAACTGAGTTTTGTGCAGGATGATAAATATGAATCTATCTACATTCATCTACATGCAGACATCCCCAGTTATCAACACCATTTGTTGAAGATGATGTCTTTTTTCCAGTGTGTATTTCTGGCTTCTTTATAAAAAGTCAGGTGTCCATAGGTGTGTGCACTTATGTCTGGGGTCTTCATTCAATTCCATTGATCAATATGTCTGTTTTTGTGATAGTATTCTCCTGTTTTTATTATTATAGCTCTGTAGTACCATTTGAAATCAGGGATTTTTTGTATTTTCTGGTGTGTGTGTGTGTGTGTGTGTGTGTGTGTGTGTGTGTGTTTCCATATGAAGCTGAAAATTATCCTTTCAAGATCTGTGAAGAATTTTGTGGAATTTTGAATTTGTAGATTGCTTTTGGTAGCATGACCATTTTTACCATATTAATCCTACTGATCCATGAGCATCTTTCCATCTTCTGATATCTTCTTCAATTTCTTTTTTCAATGTCTTAAGGTTTTTATCACATAAGCTTAGTTAGAGTTACATCAAGATATTTTACATTTTTGAGACTGTTGTGAAAGGTATTGTTCTCCTTAATTTCTTTCTCAGTCTATTTGCTATTTGTATATAGGAGGGCTATTGATTTTTGTCAAATAATTTTGTACCCAGCTACTTTGCTAAAAGTGTTTATCAGCTGTAGGAGTTTCCTGGTGGAATTTTAGGGTCATTATTTCAGCCTATTGTATCATCTGCAAATAAAGATACTTGGATTTCTTACTTTCCAATTTGTATCCTCTTGATCTCCTTCAGTTGTCTTATATTCTAAGACTTCAAATACTATATTGAATATGTATGAAGAAAGTGGACAACCTTGTCTTGTTCCTGATTTTAATGAAATTGCTTTGAGTTTCTTTCCATTTAAGTTGATGTTGGCTAGGGGATTGCTGTAAACTGCCTTTATTACATTTAAGTATGTCCATTGTATCTCTAATCTCTCCAGGACTTTTATCATGAAGGATGTTGGATTTTGTCAAAGGCTTTTTCTACATCTAATGAGATGATTATGTAATTTTTTTTCTTTCAGTTTGTTTATATTGTGGATTACATTTTTTAAAAATGTACGTTGAACCATCCCTGCATCTCTGGGATGAAGCCTACTTGATCATAGTGGATGATCATGGCATGTTCTTGGATTCAGTTTGCAAGTATTTTATTATAAAAATTTGCATCAATGTTCATAAGAGAAACTGGTCTGCAATTCCTTTTCTCTGTTAGGTCTTTATGTGATTTGGGTGTCAGGGTAACCCTGACCTCATAAAATAAATTAGGCAATGTTCCTTCTGTTTCTATTTTGTGAAATAATTTGAGAAGTATTGTCATTAGCTTTTCTTTGAAAGTCTAATAGAATTCTGTGCCAAAACCATTTGGCCCTGAGATTTTTTTGGTTGGGAAAGTTTTAATAACTGCTTCTATTTCACTAGGGGTTATAAGTCTGTTTAAATTGCTTATCTGATCTTGATTTAACTTTGGTAAGTGTTATTTGTTGAGAAAATGATCCATTTCTTTTAGATTTTCCAATTTAGTGGAGTACATTTTTAAAAGTGTGTCCTTATGATTATCTGGATTCCCTCAGTGTCTGTTGTAATGTTCTCCTTTCCCCCCTTCATTTCTCAGTTTATGAATTTGGATATTCTTTCTACCTTAATTTGGATAAGGGTTTGCCGGTCATAATGATTTTTTTTAAAGAACCAACTCTTTGTTTCATTAATTCTTTGTATTGTGTTTTTTATTTATTTGTTGTTTATGTCTATTTTATTGACTCCAACCCTGAGTTTGATTTTATCTTGTCATCCACTACTTTTGAGTGTGATTTCTTTTTGTTCTAGAGCTTTCTGGTGTGCTGTTAAGTTACTAGTGGGATCTCTCCAATTTTTTTTTAATGTAGACATTTTAGTTCTCTGAACTTACTTGCCTCTTAGAACCTTCTACGTTGTGTCCCCTAAGTTTGGTTATGTTGAGTATTCATTTTCATTCAATTCTATAAATTTATTTCTTCTTTTTTTAAGACATGGTTTCACCATGTGTTTCTGACTGTCCTGGTGTGCATGTGTGCGTGCGTGCGTGCGTGCGTGCATGCGTGCGTGCATGTGTGTGTGTGTGTGTGTGTTTGATTTGCTAGTCTGGGGTTATTTATTTCTTGGATGTGGTTAACCTCTTTAGGTTGGCATTTTGTTTTTAGCATTTTCTGTAGGCTGGATTTGTAGATAGACATTGCTTAAATTTGGTTTTATCATGGAATGTCTTATTTTTTCCATCTATGATGACTGAAAGTTTTGCTGGGTATAGTAGTCTGAGCTGGCATGTGCAGTCTCTTAGTGTTTATAGAACTTTTAAAGTCTCCATCAATAAGTCAGATGTAATTTTAATAGGTCTACCTTTATATGTTACTTGGTCTTTTTCCCCTTGTAGCTTTTAATTTTATTTCTTTTTTTCTCTATGTTTAGTGTTTTGGTTATTATGTGCCAAGGCAACTTTTTTTCTGGTCCAGTCTATTTGGTGTTCTCTATGCTTTTTGTACCTGTATAGGCATCTCTTTCTTTAGGTTAGGGGAATTTTCTTCTGTGATTTTGTTGAAAATATTTTCTGAACCTTTTAACCTGGATTTCTTCTTCTTCCTCTATTCCTATTATTCATAGATTTCATTCTTTCAGGATGTCCCAGATTTCCTGGTTGTTTTGTGACAGGATTTTTTATATTTAACATTTTCTTTGAGTGAGGTATTCATCTCTTCTATTGTGTCTTCAGTGTCTGAGATTTTTTCCTTCCATATCTTGTATTCTATTCATGATGCTTGCCTCTGAGTCTCCTGTTTGAGTTCCTAAATTTTTCATTTCTAGAATTCCCTCAGTTTGGGTTTTCTTCATTGAATCTGTTTCCGCTTTCAGATCTTGAATGGTTTTATTTCCTTTCTTTCCATTGTTTGTGTTTTCATAGAATTCTTTAAGGAATTTATTAATTTCCTCTTTAAAGACCTCTATCATAACCATAAAGGCTGTTTTATGGTCTTTGTCTTGTGTGTCAGCTGTTTTGGAGTTCTCAGGACCTGCTGTGGCAGGGTTGCTGGACTCTAGTGGAGACATATCATCCTGTTACTGATTGTTTTTACACTAGTATCTAGGCATCTGGGTTTGCGAAGATTGTAATTCTAGGTGCTGATATCTGGTCTTGTCTATGTTGAGTGTTTTGTTCCTTGGCTTCTTTTTCCTCTCTGGTTCTTAGGAGAGTGTGGTGGCTGTGTGTGGCCTGGTAGGAAATTCTTCTGGGATCCTGATAGCTGTGGCCACTGGGGGTTCCAGGTCAAATGTGTTTCTAGGTGTTGGGAGCTGACCCTTAGAAATGGGGATGGGCTAGAGAGAGATGCTAAGGGGGTCCACAGGAGGGAGGACAGCAGGGTGTCCCACCAGGATCTGCTAGTCCCCTTGGAATGGGACAGAGGTGAGGGGAAGCCACAACAGGTGGTGTGCTATAGAGCTGGGGATGAGACCCGGGGATTGGATCTGGAGAGAGGAGGGAGAGGTGAAGATCTGCAGTTGGCCTACATGCTTCTCTGACCTGTGCATTCCCAGGGCTATAAAATAATTCTTATGAAAAATGTCCATGTATCAATTTAGTGAGAAGAACCACTCAAAATGTATTTGTAAGTCTCTGTGACACACAGCTTGACAGAACTTATCTGCGCCCTCATGTCTGCTTCTGTACTAGATCTTGAAGAGTCCTATGTCACAAAGTTTCTGGAAAGTTCCACTGTTTGCTTTCAAGAGAGTGAAAAGGAAAATAGTTGGTTTTTGGTTTTTTTCGTCTCAAGCTACCTAAAGGGCTTCACTGATTCCTAAGGGTGCTTGGGAAAACTCAGGCTTGGTGACAGATAGGTCCTCAAACATTGGTGACTAGATGCCTGGGATTGCTGGGACAGCCAGACAGTGTTGTGGAAAGTCAAGGAGAAAGGCTGCCATGATTTGGTGTTCAGGGAAGTAAGTCTTCCTGGAGAAGGAGAACTCTGACCTGGGCCTTGGAAGCTAGGGAGAGTGTGGCAGAGAGAAGAGAATGGTGGGGGCAGATGAGAGGATTCAGGGGAACAGTCTCTGCTCACCTGGGAAATTCCTTGTTGTTTGGGAACTTTAGTTTCTGTGGGGGATGGCAGAGTGGGGCATCCTCAGTAGGTGGAGGGAGCATCACTCGAGCTTTAGGAGGCCCAGGCAGCCTCTAACACAAAGGTTTCTTTCTTTCTGTGCAGGCGGAGTCAGGATCGAGTGTCTGTTCACCCCCACCGCCTCCACCCCAGCTTTGACTTTGGCCACCAACTGCAGACACCTCAGCCCCGGTATCTGGCTGAGGGCACTGACTGGTGAGTGAGTGTGTAAGTGAGAGAATGAGTGAGTGAGTGAGTGAGTGAGTGAGTGAGTGAGTGAGTGTGTAAGTGAGTGAGTGAGTGAGTGAGTGAGTGAGTGAGTGAGTGAGTGGGATGCTGGGGAGTGCAGGAGGGAGGACGGAGATCATGCTAGACCCACGGAGTTTCTGTTTTATATTACTTTCCAATGGTACAGGCTACACCCAGTCTTCACTTTTGAATGGTGCAAGTTAGACCCCAGTCTACTGAGCCCTGGTATCTATTTCAGTCACCTACAGGGCCTGTTTGTGGGTAGGAGCTCAGTGTAACCGAACACTAGCCTGGGCCAAGTCTAAGGTTTGGTCTTGATGGTCCTGCCAGAAAGAAGGGAGACAGGATATAAAGCATTTCCCAGGCTCAGGAGGGCTACAAACCAGTAGACTCTAGAGGACAGCTTGGGAGGAGAACACAGAGGTGCCAGGGTGGTCTGGGAAGGCTTCCTGGAGGGGGTGGTCAGTAAGAATCCACAGAGAAATGATAGAGCTTATAGGCAAGGCAGTACAGGGAGTGTGACTTGGGCTGAGGTCAGAGGGAAGGGAAGGACTGTGGATAGGCACTAGAGAGGAAGAGGGAGGGTGTTGTGTGTTAGGGACAGGTGGCCCTTAGGGAAGTCTTCCAGTCACCCATGCTTCTGGGATTTTGTAGTCCATTCACCTCTCCAGCTGTCACCCAGGAGAGACCTGGTCTTAACTAGAGTCAAAGATGTTAGCCGGGCATTGGTGGCGCACGCCTTTAATCCCAGCACTCGGGAGGCAGAGCCAGGCGGATCTCTGTGAGTTCGAGGCCAGCCTGGGCTACCAAGGTAGCTCCAGGAAAGGCGCAAAGCTACACAGAGAAACCCTGTCTCGAAAAAAATCAAAAAAAAAAAAAAAAAAAGATGTGTAGTTCACTGGTTATGCATGCAATCGTGCCTGCAGTGGATTTCTGAGGAGTTGTTGCTAAAATCCCTCTCCTGAGGAAATAGACCAGTGTCTACTCACTCCCTTCAAGGTCCAATCGACAAGTGAAAAGTTTGATTTCACCAAAGTTTCTCCTTGAGAACCAACGAGTTTATTGGTTTCCTTATAGTGTACAGATGAAGAGCTGCTTACAGGTGACCCCAAAGCAGCTTCAGTGGGAAGTTCAGTGGTCCTCTCCATCCCTCCTTCTCTGAGGGAATGTCAACAGTCCACAGGCCTTATCCTGATTGATGCTCAAGCAGGCACAGCTGATCTCAGGGATCAGCTTATGTGTGTATGTGTGCTTATGTGCACATAAAGAGTCACAGAGAGAAACAAATAGACTGTAAACAGTGGCTTTGTGGGGAATGTAAGTGAAGTGTATCCTGGAATTCTTTGTTTTTCTTGCAACTTTTAGATAAAGAACACAAGAAGGGGTGGGGAAGGAGAGACGACTATTTTTTTTTTTAATTCTTATTTTTTGGTTTTTCGAGACAGGGTTTCTCTGTGTAGCTTTGCACCTTTCCTGGAACTTACTCTGTAGCCCAGGCAGGCCTTGAACTCACAGAGATCCACTTACCTTTGCCTCCCGAGTGCTGGGATTAAAGGCGTGGGCCACCACCGCCCGGCTAGTTTTAAAAGCTGACATGCCAGTGTATCGTCTTGCGCACTTTGGGCCCGGAAAGCTGGTTAGGTCAGGGCGGCTTTGGGAGCCACCCCTTCCTCTATAGCGGGAACTGATTCACAGTATAGCTCTTGTTGACCGTCTGCTTCCCATGCTTCTGGGGGCCAGAAAGAGCGCTGTAAGCGTGTTCTGACTCCCATCCTCAGCATCCTCAGGTACTCCCCGTTAAAACTGAACCGTCTCTTAAAAGATGGATCACACCACTGCCGACTTCCGCCCAGCCTTTTCCCAATTAGCAGATTCAAATTAGGAAGATTTAATTGCAGTCTGGATTCAGTTCTGTCCCTCAGCAGTCAAGTCAATTCAGTTTGATTCAATTCAGCATACGCGGAGCACCCAGAGCCCTTGAACACAAACACAGGGTCCGACGCCGCACGTGGGACCACAAGGTGGGGGTCGACGGCGGGACCCTGCAGTAAGGTCGCCCTTGGCAGGAGGCAGGAGCAGTGCGATGTGTCGTCCCTGTCCTTAGCTTGCTTATCCATCCAAACCTGGTCTTATTTCTCTTTTCGACCTCTCTGCATTCCCTGCTGCCCTGAGAAACACTAAGAATAGGAATCCGGAAGGCTGGTCCATATTCTACAGTCTTGTGTGGACTCACTCCCCACCCCCCAGACACTGGGTACACCCCCATTTTTGCTGGGTACAGGCTTCTCTAATTTTTTTGTTTAAGAATATCATTCCATGGTTTTTTGGTCTGCTTTATGACTTGTAAAAAATCTGAAATTCTTTTTTTTTTTTTTGAGACAGGATTTCTCTGTGTTGTTTTGGGTGCCTGTCCTTGATCTCACTCTGTAGGCCAGGCTGGCCTTGAACTCACAGAGATCGGCCTGGCTCTGCCTCCTGAGTGCTGGGATCAAAGGCCTGCGCCACCACCGCCCAGCTTGAAAAATCTGAAATTCTTCTCTCTTTTCATGGCTCTTCTGGTTCCTTGGGCTGGCGTTAGAATTTTATTAGTATTTTCTAGGAATTTATGTATCTCGGGCAGATTCTCTTTTTGTAGCTCTGCTTGAAAGATGCGGAGGGCTTTGAATCTGTGTCCTTTGGCTTTTTAGCAGTTTTTGGAAATCTTTTTTGCAAGTTTTTCTAACATGTTTCTTTTCTTTTATCTTCCTTTGGCCCTTTGGAAAGGGTGATCCTTGTTTACCCATCAGGCTGCTCGCTAGGCAGTGTCACTGAGGTTTAAATTTCTCTTCCTTTTTGTCTGTATGCTTCATTTAGATTATTTTTATTGCTGGGTGTTTAAATCACTAGTCTTAATCTGGTGTTGACCCAAGCCAGTGAAGTTTCCATTTTCAACATTGCATTTTTCATCCCAAGAAGCTCCTCTTACACCACTGTTGAAACCTCTTCCCTGTGTTTGTGATTCTCTATGCACTTGGACATGGCTATAATGGCTATTTCGGCGTCTTTATTCACTAATTCCGCCATCACTGCCGCTTTCTAGTGTCAGGGTATTTCTGTGGTCTGATTTTCCCCCGACTGTAGGACATATTATCCTTCTTTTAATCATGACCTGCTGAACTGTGGACATTGTGAGCTATAGATTGTTGAGTAACTGGAATTGCTTTGGTCATTTATGAACGCTGGGCTTTGTTCTGGTAAACAGCACTTGTGGATCTGTTGGAGCCTTTGGAGGCTTGTGAAGTCTTATTACAGCAGATCTCAAATGTCCCCAAATCAGCAAGTACTCGAGATCTGCCGTAATAAAGCTTAGAGGCCAGCTTTAAAAGAGTGTTCTGAAGTCTACTAAAGGCCCTTAGTGGTGAGCAAGAAGTCTCATTCTCAAACAGAATTTAAATGTCTTTTGATCTGTCTAAATTCTAGGAATCACTATTTCCATGGGTACTTTGTTCAACCTGTGGGATGTCACCCTACACAGTCATCCTCAATCTTCCTAATGCTGCTACCCTTTAATACAGTTCCTCATGTTGGGGTGAACCTCAACTATAAAATTATTTCTGTTGCTCCTTCATAACTGTAATTTTGCTTCTGCTGTGAATCGCGATGTAAATGTCTGATATGCAGGCGTTTGATATCTGATATGCGAATCCCTGTGAAAGGGTCAGTCCAGGGGTCACGACCCACAGTTGAGAAACTGCCCTACCCACATACCTTACTGTTCAGTAAAGACTCAAGGGGACACCACAGACTTCTGGAGCTCTCATTTGGTGCAATGACTTCCTCTTCAGGACACTGTACCACAAATGTCAGGGACCTCAGCTCCCTGCAGGAAGTGAGCGAGTCCTTCACCTGAGAACACCAGTCTATCTCAAACGCCAGTGTGTGGTTTTCTGGCCTGGACACCTTCTTGGGCAAAGTCAGTGAGGCTGTAGGGTCATCTGGGTCACAGCTTTGTGCTGGTTTATGCGGTATCCAAAAGGAGATGCTGTATGTATTCTGTCCAGTTTTCCAGTATAGTCTCTGTTATCTTAAAACATGGCTGGAAGCAGGGACCCCTTTAATGATTCTCTCTCTCTCTCTCTCTTTCTCTCTCTCTCTCTCTCTCTCTCTCTCTCTCTCTCTCTCTCTCTCTCGTGTGTGTGTGTGTGTGTGTGTGTGTGTGGACACTAGACTGCTCTTCCTGAAGAGTCTGCCTTATCTAGATTTTGCTGTTATACTCTGATCACTCTGACATCACTTTAGATGTCCTCAAAAGTGGAACAAGGGCAGCTCATGCCTGCAATCTTAACATTTTGGAGGTGGAGGCAGGATTGTGAGTTCACTTCTGGCCTAGGCTACAGAGTAAGGCCCTGTCCTAATAAACCATTTAAAAAGTCCCCAGTTCTCTCTCTCTCTCTCTCTCTCTCTCTCTCTCTCTCTCTCTCTCTCTCTCTCTTCCCCTCCCTCCCTCTCTCTACCTTTCCCTCCCTTTCTCCCTCTCTTTTTCTCTCTCCCTCCCTCTCTTTCCCTCCCTTCCTCTCTCTCTCCCCATCTCTCTCCCTCATTCTCTTCCTCTCTCCCTCTCTCTCTTTTTTCTCTCCCCCTTCCTCTCTTTCCCTCTCTCCATCTCTTATTTCTTAGCAGAAACACTTTGGAAACAATACCGTTTTTCTACCAGAAAGTACTCTGTGTGGCTGCCTGTCCTTCTGTAATGTTGGCAGAAATTGATGACCTCTGTATGGGTCTTTATTTCTTTGGAGGATGTAAAATGGTGACAGGTAATTTAATAATTCCTTATTCATATGTGTGCTGGAAAACTTCACTATGAGAAATGACCCTCATCAACCATTTGGTTACTCTGAGTACTTTGGCAAGGCAGACACTTGTGTCTTCTCTTTGTTTACTAGACTCCTGGGTTCGGAGCTGGTCCCTTGGCAGCATCCTTCAGAGAGGATGGTTTTGTTCAGCATCATCTCAGCCCACATTTAATGTATTTCACGGGCTTCAATATCTTTTTGTTGTTATAGTTACTGACATGCATGTTATCCAAACCTGGCTGATGGAAGCCTCTTCTGGAAGATTCTTTCTGCCATGACCCTGGTGCACATCAGTAGCATTCCTGCCTTTGGTTATGACAGAATGTTCCAGTTTCTCCTCTTGCATTTTCTCCACAGACCCAAAATTGGCTCTATTTCTCGTTAGCGGCCAATTCCTCTTTGTTCCTTTGTATGGATCTAAGTTTTTACCTGGCATCATTTTCTCCCTGTCTGCAGATCTTACTTGACTATTTCTTGTGGCACTGGCCTATAAGCACTACCTCCTTTCAGCCTTTGCTCATCTGAAAAAGCTTTACTTCACCTTCATTTTGAAAATCATTTTTTGCTGGGTGTAGACTTTATGCTTGATAGTCTATTTTTTCTTATTGATACCATCTCTTTATTTCCTGGCTGCTTCTATGATAATTAGTACCCAGCTTCTCTATCTGAGGGGCCTTCTTCTTTAATCTCAGGTTAATTTTAAAGTTATATCTTTATTGTTTTTTCAAATGTGATTATTATGTACTTTGGGGTTATTTTCTTTGCGTTACACTGTTGAAATTTGTTAGTCACTTGAGTCTGTAGGTTTATAGATTCCATCAAATTTGGAAATGTTTTGGTGAAACTCATGTTTAAATGAAGTGACTTTTTAAAACTTTTAGGAGTGACAGGGTGGGAGGGTGGGCCAGGATCCCTTTCTAGCCGGTAGGATGAGCAGTAGAGGGGGTCCCTTGCTTGTGGTTTTATTGAGTGGTGAAAATATGGTCACTGCCCATCCTCAGTCTGGCCTTGGCTTCCTTTGCTCAGTATCCCAGACCTGCTCCATTTAGACTCTTCCTTGGAAGGGAGCATTGGACATGGTTCTTGAAAAATGGTCCTTATGCCTCCAACTGAAAGGTCTTAGATGCGGGTCCAGGAGGGACATGGAGACAGTTCGTTGTGGGTAAGCAGCTTGTAGGAAGATTTGTTAATGCCATTCTCCCACTCTGAGGGGCAGAGTCCGCAGTATGTCTTCTGCCTTTGGCCCAAGGTGGTGTGTGAGACCTCTTCTGAAAGCGGTTGGTGCCTCCCCCACCTTGTAGCTCATGAGGCTGTGTCTCTACAGGGATCTCAGTGTGGACGCCGGCTTGAGTCCTGCCCAGTTCCAGGTGCGGCCCATCCCTCAGCACTATCAGCATTACCTAGCAACTCCTCGAATGCACCACTTCCCCAGAAACTCTTCCTCCACACAGATGGTAAGTCACAGAGTCCTGGGGGGTGGCGGGGGACACGAACTTCCTCACTGCCCACTGTGTGCTAGTGGTGAGCTGGGGCCATGGCTCTCCGGTGCCCAGGGTCCTCTGAGTCCTGGCTCCCAGGCAGACCAGCAGCTGCCCTCCGCTCTCAGCCCCAGAGCTTGTTACAGCTTGAGAACGATGAAAACGGAGCAAGTGACTAGTCAGTCCAAAAGCCCGCACTGCTGAGGGGTGTCGGGTAGAAGAGGCAGCATGGCAGACTGTAGTCTGGGGAAATACCCGGTGCGAAGAGACCCTGCCCTAGGGCTGGGGAGATGGCTCAGTCGGTAAGACGCTTGCCGGACAAGCACGAGGACCTGAGTTCGACTCCCGGCCCGCCCACACAAAGCCAGGCATGGTGATGTGTGCCTATAACACTAAAGCTGGGCAAGTGGAGGCAAGCAGGTCCCCGGGGGTTCACTGGCTTGCCAGCCGAGCCTTATCACTGAGCCACTGGTGCTCCTGAGAACCTCAGTCTCATGAAACAAAGAGGGCGGCTCCTGAGGAACAACACCTGAACCTGACCTTTGCCCCCACCCGGTACTCCGTCTCCCTGAGCATGACTTTACTTTTTTTGTGAGATGGAATGTAGACGCCACTCTGTGTGACTCTCACAGGGTTGGTTCAAGGGTCACAAGAGAGCCTAGAGTAGGACCTCCCTGCAGACTCAGGCCACCCCCTCCCCAGGAGCAGCCCTCTTGGGGCTGTAGAACCCCGAATGTGCTAGAAAACTCAGGTCGGGTTTGGGGTTGCAAGTGACACACAATACCAAGAGAAACTCTTGTTGCTGTCCCCAAACAGAATTAATTTCCCTCCTCAGCCCTGGATTCTCTCATTAGCCACCCCGTGGCTTGGGGAAGGAGCACTTACTACCTACCAGACACCATTATGAACACCTCACAGGACTAGTCTTACTTCCTCCTGCCAGTACCCCGTAAAACCAGGCATCATGTCCATTTGCATATTGACAAACTGAGGCCTCGAGAGTTGAAATCATTGGCTCTAGTGTATGCAGTGGGAAGCTTGATGGCAGCTGGCCTGACTCCTAGCCGGGGTTAGGGAAGGCTGAATAAAACAGAGATCAGCCAGTTTGGGGCTAGAGTCTGCATTGTTCCTCAGAGGTTTGTAAAAATTCATTTTGACTTAGAGACACTGCGTTCCAATACTATTTACCTTGGTTACTGACATTTTTGGCCCTGGCACTGACCCGTAGCCATCCTGTTGCTCTTAAGGATAGTAGAGGAAGCTCCTGCCACCCAGCTGCTGCTTAGGCCTGTGTCTTGACTCTGTCACTTGCTTGAGTGGCATGAGCTGATTGTTTAATCTACTTGTGCCTTATTCATCCCCCCTCAGGAAAATGGGGATTTGTGATTGGACCTGCAGTTTCCATCAGGGGAGGCAGTTAAACTGCTTAGTCACAGGAAGCAGTCAGCACAGCGCCGCCATGGTGCAGCTGGTGCTCGGTCAGGGTCAGCGCCCCTGTGTTGATGGTTATGAGTGTCTATGCACAAGCTTGGCTCTTCAGGAGTAGGGTAGGAGACAAGAGCGGAGGGACAGCCCTGCTGCCTGCAGAAGGTCACAGGTGTGCTGTCTGGTGGTTGAGGGCGGAGGAGTAGTCTGTTGGTCCCAGGAGAAGCCTGGGATGCTTACTCTCTCCAAAACTGTCTTCTCCCTATCAGGTTGTCCATGAAATTCGAAACTACCCTTACCCACAGCTTCACTTCCTCGCTCTCCAGGGACTAAATCCTAGTCGACACACCTCTGCTGTTCGGGAGAGCTACGAGGTATGTTGCTGCCCTGTATGGCACTGACTAGTTGGCACGCTACTGTTCATAAGCCGTTCTTTCTGCCCGTCCTTGTCAGTGGGTAGATGATGCGGTGGGTAGATGATGCCGTGGGTAGATGATGCGGTGGGTAGATGCTGTGGGTAGATGCGGTGGGTAAATGATGCGGTGGGTAGATGCGAGTGGTGGGAAGTCCTGGGATAGAAAGTAAGAGAGAAAGAGGACGTGAAGAGAAAAGTGCAGCTTCCCACACTACACAAGTGCTTCCGGCTGACAGTGTGACTGCTTCCTGCACACATCCTCCGCTTGTTCATTCTTCTCATGCTGTTTATATGCATTTGTACACGTCGAGCACACACGCTTGTGTTTTCCTTTTTGCAGGAGCTGCTGCAGCTCGAGGACAGGTTGGGAAACGTGACTCGAGGAGCCGTACAGAACACCATCGAGAGGTTCACCTTCCCCCACAAGTACAAGAAGGTGAGGCTGCGGAGTCTAGCTGCAGGGGGTGGGAAGGGAGATGTCAGCTTGTCTGCTGGAACCAGCCTGGCTGTCTGCAGGGGACACCATCCAAAGCCCAGAAGCCTCTGCTCTGGTTGGATGGCTCCTCAGGATTGTCTCATCGGCTTACAGCAGGTGTGGTCAGGAGGGAGGATGGGAGAAAGGCTGAGTGTGTGGATACTGGCTAGAGTGGTCACGAGTGTCTTTGTGCACGCATCGGTATATAGATAATCAGTGTTTTTTTTATCAGTCTGGGGGCAAAGGGGCTTCCGCACACAAGGGTAATAGAAAATGCCTTAGAAAATAATTCAAAGTCCTCTCTCATAAGAACAAATGGACAAAGAAGGCCTCTAAATGGTGTGGGGTTTGAAAGTTTCAGAACTATGGACTGTACCCACTGACCTTAGTAGTGGAATCTGTAGGGCTGGCACCCAGACATATGAGCTTTTAAAACATGATTTCAGTTAAAACAAATGAAAACCTGGAAGAAGCCAAAATGTTCTTTAATAAGTAAATAAATAAGCAGCCATAAAGAAATAATCCATGACCTGTGAAAAGATGTGGAGAGAGCTTAAGTATACACTAAAAGGTGAAAGGAGACAGCCCCCCAGGCTGTAAACTGTATACTCAGAACTATTTGACATTCTGGAAAACAATACTACAGAAAGAAGAAGAAGAAGAAGAAAGATCAGGGGTTGCCATTGTGTGTATGTGGTGGGGGGCAGGAATAGACTGAGGGCCAGGGATTTTGTTAGTGCAGCAAATTATTCTATGTGGTATCCTAATGTAAACAGGTGACATGATGCATTTACTAAAAACACAAGGCTCCCGGGATCTCTGAGTTAGTTAGCTTGCCTGTCACTGTGGCAAAATCCCTGAGAAAAACAACTGTCACGAAGGAGGGTTCATCTGGGTTCAGAGTTTGGGAAGTTTGTCCGTGGTTTCTTGTCTCTGGTTCTGGGACTGTGGTGAGGTCTGGTAATTAGGAAACCGAGAAGGTGCAAATTCTGGGAAAGAGGTATGCCCTCCCAGGGAACACCCCAATGACCTACTTCTTCCAACTAGGTCCTACCTCCTAGTTCCCATCACCTATAATGTTATCAAATTAGGAAGCATCAGTGGATTAATCAGTTAATAAGACCACCACCCTGAGGATCCAGTTGCTTTCCAAAGTCGTCAGTGTGCAATGAAACCTTTAGCATTTCAGATCCAGCCCTTAACTCATGGAAACGAATGGACTTCAGCTAATAATGGCCAGTATTGGTTCATCATTTGTCACAAGTTTACCACCTAAGATGATATTCATATAAGGAGAAGCTGTGAGGGGGGCACCTCCTGCTCGTGACTTGGGTCCTAGAACCCTGGCTAGGGGCAGTGAGGAGTGAAGAAAGGACAGACACACAGACAATGGGGCTGGGTTCAGGTCGGGTTCTCTAACATTACCACTGCAGCCTGGAACCTCGGCATGTTTATTATGTACAGCACAGGGGAGGGGTTGGCTGGTCTCAGTAGGAGTCTCTGGAGGTGAGCCGTCTCAGGCTCTAAATCTCCAGGCAGAGGAAACTGAAGTTGCTAATCTTTGCATACATTGATGAAGTGTGCACAAACACTCAGACTTGGACTCTCAAGAAAAGCTTTGCCATTTCTCTTGAGACTGGGCCATATTGGTAACAGATTTGCCAATTGTCCCATGGGTCTGGGAACTTGGGCATCCTTGACATGACGGTGCACATGTCAAAATACACTCTCACTGAGGACTTCATTGCTCAGGGCTTCCTCTGATCCCTATAGTGGGGGTTGGAAATACACTACAGTTGCTTAGTTTTTATGTAACCTAGAATTGCTGTACCAAGAAAGCTAATGTTGAATCAAAAATAAGCAAATTTAGGGAAATTAAGGGCAGGGTAAGGCTCATCACAATGCACCTAGAGACCTCCATTCACTCTGGGGAGACACAAGACAACAATAGTTGAAATTACTTGGGACTGAAGTTAGACAGCCAGTTTTGAATTTCAGTCCTTCTGAGTGTAGCTGTATGGCTGTGGATTGTGGCCCAACCTTTCTATTTCCAACATGGCTGCTACAGAAAGCAGTGGAATGATGCAGCTTCATATACAGGGCTCAGTACCTAACTAGTGCTCAGAAATAACAAATGGTAAGCTGCTGTTCCCAGTTCCTGCCTGTGTGCCTGGTGTCAGTATCAAAGACCACAGACCATCAAATATGCATCTCCTCTGTTTTGTTACTTTTCTATTGCTGTGATAAAACACCATAACCAAGCCAACTTATAAAAGAAAGTGTCTAATTTGGCTTACAGTTTCAGGAGGTTAGAGACCTCAGTGGCAGAACAAAGACATGGCAGAAGGAACCTCTGAGGGCACACATCCTGACCCCAAAACAGGAGGCAGAGGGAGCACACCAAGAATGGTACAAGTCTTTTGAAATCTCAAAGTCTGCCTCAGTAACATACTTAATCCAACAAGGCCATGCCTCCTAGTCCATCCAAAACAGTTCCACCAACTGGGGACCATATAAATATATGAGCTTAGGGGGCTGAATCAGTGAGAAAAAAATAGGAGGATTAAAACTCAAGAGAGAACCAAGAGGAAAATATTGTAGAGAAGAAATAGGAAGAATGTAAGATAAGAAAATGTTCATAAACTTTAGGATGCAAATACAATGTTAAAACAATTTAAAAATTTTTGTTTTTTTGTTTTGTTTTTTGGTTTTTTGAGACAGGGTTTCTCTGTGTAGCTTTGCGCCTTTCCTGGAACTCACTTGGTAGCCCAGGCTGGCCTCGAACTCACGAAGATCCACCTGCCTCTGCCTCCAAAATTTTTAACAGACTAAAATAACACAAAACAAAAAGTATATTTTAACTAATAATAAATAGAATACATAGACATTAAAAAAGGACTATATGAAAGAAATAAGAAGAGGAAGAGGAATGAAAGTAAAGTACAAAATAATCAAGGTTATCAAGCCAGGCCTGGTAGTACATACCTTTAATCACAGAACTTGGGAGGCAGAGGCAGGGGAATCTCTGAGTTACAGGACAGCCAACACTACACAGTAAGACCCTATTTTGAAAAGTCAAAAAACAACAAAACAACAAAAAACTAAGATTATCAAAGTTATAAAGAAATGTTGATGAAATGTGAAGGTAGTTGAATAGTGAATATTAAATAAATGCCGAAAAAAGGTTGAAGTTAAAATCAAAGTTGTAGCAGGCTTTTTCTTTTGGGCCACCAACCAGCTCCCAAATCATGACACAGAGACTTAATATTAGTTATGAATGCTTGGCCTTATCTTATGCTCATTTCTTGCTAGCTCTTATAACTTAACCTGTTTCTCTTCATCTACATTTTTGCCTCGGGGCTTTTTACTTACCTTTCCTCCTTCCTTCCTTCCTTCCTTCCTTCCTTCCTTCCTTCCTTCCTTCCTTCCTTCCTTCCTTCCTCCCTCCCTCCCTCCCTTCTTCCTTCCTCTGTATCTTACATTCATGCTATCTCCACATCTGGCTGGCAGCTGCCTGGCTTTGGACCCTGGGTGCGTCCCTCTCTTTCTCCCTCACTCTCTTTGTTCTTTTTCTAAGCCCAGATTTCTCCTCTACTTGTTCTCTCTGCCCACAAGCCCCGCCTAGCCCTCTCTTGCCTAGCTATTGGCCATTCAGCTTTTTATTAGGCCAATCAGGTGTCTTAGGCAGGCGAGGTGAAACAGCAACACATCTTTACAGACTTAAACAAAGGCAGCAGAAACAAATGTAACACACCTTTACACAGTTAAAGTAACATTCCACAGCAGAAACAAATGTAACACACCTTTACACAGTTAAAGTAACATTCCACAGCAGTAACAAATGTGACACATCATTGCCTCATTAAAATAATATTCCACAACACCAAGTTCTGTAGATAATGGAGAAAAAGAAATATCTGAGAGATTAAAGATTGAGAATGAGAAATGTGATGCAAAAGGAGAGAGATACAGATTAGAAATAGCTAAACAAGATACTGTTGAACTGAAGTTATGACACAAAGAGGAAATCATGGAAAACGTGGATAAAAGCGATAGAAACTAGGCATGTGGTTGGGGCTTAATGCTGTTTTGTTGGTCATTTCTTCTCTAGCAGGGCCAGTCCTACCCCCAAGACTGCTGACCCTCCAGCAGGCAGATCGTCATGACCCTACTAACACTAAAATAATGCATGGCAAACACACAGGACAATGGAGACTGCTTGGCTTTCTGGGTAAAGGGACCTTGCAGAAGCCTGGCATCATTTGCCGCTGGTACATGGGGCACATGAGGGGGGTATCAAGTGGAAGCAACAGGCTTCCTTGTATGTTCTAGCCAGGGCAGAACACCCCCAGTCCAAACCAGAGCACGGAGCTTTGGAGCTCCCAAGTAGGGTAGGTAGTCCCGACATCTAGGCCTGGCCCCAATGTCATTCTCTGGCTTTCATCTGTGACTCCACATGTCTCTTTGCAAAATGACTTTGCGGTTTGCTTGCCCCTGGAGAGAGAGCAGAATGGACGCTTTTCTCTTTGTGGTTACTCTCAGACTTAGAGCTGATGTCCGCAGTGTGGGGATGAGGACATGGAAGGTGGATGGAGTTAATTCAGTGGTTAGATTTTTCCTTCCCCAGAATATTTATTAAACAGCAGTGGCATGCCTTGTACTCGGCCACATGTAAAACTTGAAAACGTTCTGCAGAGTGCTTAACTGTTGTCAAATAATTAACATAGAATTATGGAGAGAAATGTGTAAATCAGGACGTGTGCACAGTAGCAACATGGTGGCTAGCCTCATTCTAGAGCTCAGAAGCTTAAGGGAACTTTCTGGCTAGGGAGAGAGATACAACTATAGAAAACAGTTTAGAACCACGTGGTGCAAATTAGAGGGGTAATGGTGGTGGAGAAATAATAAGGAGAGCAGATGAATGAATATCAGTGGAAAGAGTGAATGAGGAATGTGTGTGAATGAATGAATGAATGAAGCATTCTGGACCTAGAGGTAGGGGTACATGTTGGACAGGGTGTGAGAGGAAGTGGACAGGGGAAGCCAAAATTCGCAGACTGTAGCTTTGCAAAGCGCAGAATGACTAGGAGCTCCGCTCCTTTCCAAACACTGGGCCCCTTGCAGTGTCCAGGACAACCACCAGCAGTCTACTGCCCTCTTCCTCACTTGATTTTAGCCTTCTCTCTCCAGAAGCAACAGTGAGGAGTCAGGGATGAGCACTTAAAGAGGCCGACCCCTAGGGAAGGCGGAGACTACCAGAGTGAGAGGAGGCTGTGGATGAAAGCCAGTGGCCAGCGGGAGTCTGTACCAGGCAACTAAGCATTTTTTTTTTCTCTACTCACAGCGAAGACCCCAGGACAGCAAGGGGAAGAAAGACGAGGGGGAGGAGTCAGACACTGACGAGAAATGCACCATTTGTCTGTCCATGTTGGAGGATGGAGAAGATGTGAGGTGAGAGGCCACGTCTTTGAGTTCCTCCCCCTTCTCTCACGGGTATTAGTGACCTGCACTGCAGGCTCAAGGAAGGAAGCCCTTAGCGGGCATGCACCTCAGGGTGCCAAGTGTGACACAGTGTTTCACGGTTGCACTAGTAAAGCAGAGCGTGGACTATTTTAGATGTGGGAACCATGAACGGGGGGTGGTGGAGACAAAGTGTGAAGATACCGGCTTGGGTGGGTCTAAGACAAAGCCAAGGCCTTTATTGAAGAATATTTTGAGAGTTACTTCCAGTCATGGTTTCCCATCTCAGCCGCAGCCTCACTCCAGGGTCTGGGTTCCAAGAGCCCCCTTTATCAAGTCCCCAGCGGTTCCCATCACCTTGCCCCTGCTGCTGGTCACCTGACTCTCCTCTTTTCCAGACGCCTACCTTGTATGCATCTCTTCCACCAACTGTGCGTGGACCAGTGGCTGGCCATGAGCAAGAAATGCCCCATCTGCCGAGTGGACATTGAGACACAGCTGGGAGCTGACAGCTGAGGGAGGAAGCTAGCCAGTGAATGCCCCATTTCCTTCACCAGGTCCCCCCCGCCCCCCACGGCCATAGCCCTTGCAGCCAAACTTTGCCTTCTGAGCCATTTGACGTAGAGAAGAAGCCTGCAAGCACATTTTGTGGAAAGAGGAGTTGGTACCAGTGTCTGAGGGAGGGGAGGGGAGGGGTGGGGGAGGGGTGGGGGGCTGCCCACCCACCCAGAATGGTGACTGCCTCATCGCCTTGCTGTGCAGGGGGGAGGGGGGAGCTGGCCGTGCCCAGAGCAGGGGCGGGAAGGGGGGGCCCAGCTGCTGAGAACTAGATGTGATCTTGAGGGTACTAGCTGGTGATCGGCCCCTCAATCCTGTCCTTTGAAGGATTGTGTATATACCTCTTGACCACGTAGAAACCATGTAGGGGTCTCTAGCTATTCTGTGGATGGCAGCCGGAGCATGTTAGCTTAAGAAAAAAATGTCGTGTGTGGTGCTCTAGTCATCTGTGGTGGACATGTCGCTATTACCGAACTTGCACCAAATATTTCTCATTGAGTTTCTTGTTTTGGTGCCTGACCGAACCAACCAACCAACGACAGCCCCAATCTTCCCGTCTTTATGAGCGAAAAGAAAAAAAAAAAAATGAATCAAAGGTGAAAAAAAAAAAAGCCAAATCCTGTTTACGGTGAAAAAGGATGATAATTTTTCACCCAGGTTGGGAGGCGGGAGGGGGGTTCTCGTTTGTTGTTTTTTTGTTTTTGTTTTTTTCTTGGGCTTTGTTTTTCTCATGTTTACAGTGCACGGAGTGTGGGAGGGGCGTCTGAGAAGGGGGTGGGGCTTAAAAGGAACAGATGTGGTCACGCTGGGTTTCGGAGGCTTTTAGGCAAGGTGAAGAGAGCAGAGCTCTCGCTGGTGAAGGGGGTCCATTTCAAGGTGGGCTCCCCAGTCCTAGGGCCCATTGTTTGGCCCCAGCTGTCTTCCTAGGTTCCACACTGAACCAGGGAAGACACAGCCTCCAGCCACAGCTGCCCCATGTTCTTGGGTGCCAGCAGCTCCCCCACGCACTCCAGTTCCTAACTTTATCCTGAGCTCTCATCTTGCCACAAAGAGGCAATGTCGCCACTGCCTCCCTATGCAAACAATTGACCAGATGATACAGATGAAATAGCATTGGCAGTGTACACTTGGCCAAAGTGCTCTCAGCTAGCTAGCACTCAGGGCTGAGGTCAAGTCCATAACCTTGGGAGTAACTTGAGTGTCCTCCATGATCCTGCCTGCTCAGCCCCTCAGAGATGGCCCTTGCTATGAGACTACTTGGCTGGGCTGGGGAGGCTGTGTCCCCGCCCTCCTGATCCTCTGGTTCTTCTGTAACCTTGGGAAAGTCCCTTTCTTTCTCGGTGCCTCAGTCCCAGTGGGGAGAGACAACAGTGTGTCCCCATGCCCCCGGTTCCTCCTGCTTCACCCAGATCGGAGAATTAACACTATCCAGCCTATTGTGTGCTCTCTCCTCTCTCGTGAGGGCCTCGGAGGGTGTAGTGGTTGGCGTGGAAAAGGAGATGAAAAGTTATAGTGACGCCGTGGTACAGCACGATTTCTGTACTACTCCACAGGTTTTCAGAGAGACGAGAGGATGGAGTATTGGAGGTGGGCTAAATTCTGCCAAATTCTAACCCAAGTGTAGCTCTTAATCATGTGCAGAAAATGCCAGGTGACTTGGTGTTCTGCAGCCTCCCTTTGTCCACAGCCCTCCTCCTCCTCGTCCCTCATTTGTACTGTTCTCAGAATCTACCCTGACCTCTGCCCCTAGCCAATCTCAGTGCCATCTTATCAAGGAACTAGGGCGCTGGTCAGATAAAGGAAGAAATTCCACGAGGATGAATCAGGACCAAAATTGACAGAGGATAACTGGACTTGAGGGAGATCCATTCTAGCACAACTGAGGCCATCATGAAGGAATGGCTGCCTGTCCACTATCCAGATGAAGGCTACTCCCAGGACCCATCTTCTAATGTCTCATAAAATCTCTGAGTGCCTACTGGGGCAAGTGTTGAGGAAGATGATCGCGAAGACAATGTCTTTGCCTGATGGGATTATGAAAGGATCAGAGGAGCAGGATACATCCCACAGCGAAGATTAGTTCTGCTGAGCGTGGTCTTTTCCAACTCTGGTTGCATCAACAATGTCTCTAGGGCAAAGGCTGGATATCCACCAGGCGAGGAAGAAATGAGTCGGGATGTCAGGGAGCTGCTGACCAAAAGCCACCAGAGCTTGTGAATTCTCACCTGTTCCTCTTCGATGGCTGTGTCAAAACCAAGATTTCACCAGAGGATGGCTGTGGCTCAGAGATGGTTGGGGTGGTCTAGGCAGGTCATTGCTCTCTGAGGCTGCTCACTCTTTGTCTTTCCTTTGAGACTGTCCTGCAAGGCTGGCAGGGAAGGGAGACTGGCAGGGACCCAGGAGAGAACTGGAACCAATGTTCCCGATTCTAGTCCTGGCAAACTGGGAGATACTGAGACCTCCACCCACACCCCTTACCCTGCTGGGCCTCAGCTTCCTCAGCTGCGACCCAAGGAGGTTGGATTGGATGCTCACTAAATTTCTCCCAATGCACACATCCTATGATGCTTTCTAATATCAACACATCTTTCAAGCTGTAGAGCTGTGTGCTGCCTGCCCATGCTGCTGAGAGGCCTTCTGTGCCCACACGTATCTGCTTCAGAGGCTGAGGCACACAGGCTGAGGGAGAGGGTAGGTTTCTCCTTGCTCCCATTTGTGCGGGCTCTTTGAATGCCCCAGGCTAATATTAGGACCTGGCCAGGGAAGGGGTTGATCCTGCCGCCCCCTCCCCTTCCCACCTACCTAGGGTCCTTGTGCCCTGACGGTAAGGGCTGGAGTAGCACTTAGAACCCTCCCAGTTTCCGTTTCTGGACTGCTGATTGGATGGAGGAAAGCCAATACCTCTGCTCCGGGTCCCCAGACTGGCCAGGGAGCCAGAAAAGAGGGGGAGAAGAAGCAGGGCCA